>NW_027040066.1:125000-145669 GCF_034236695.1 Oncorhynchus nerka | reverse complement strand
GTACCCCCTCCCCCTCCCCCAGCCTGTCTATAGAGTGATCTACATCACAGGTACCCCCTCCCCCTCCCCCAGCCTGTCTATAGAGTGATCTACCACAGGTACCCCCCCCCCTCCCCCCCAGCCTGTCTATAGAGTGATCTACATCACAGGTACCCCCCCCCCTCCCCTCCTACCTCCCCCTCCCCCAGCCTGTCTATAGAGTGATCTACATCACAGGTACCCCCTCCCCTCCCCCTCCCCCCAGCCTGTCTATAGAGTGATCTACATCACAGGTACCCCCTCCCCCCCCCTCCCCCAGCCTGTCTATAGAGTGATCTACATCACAGGTACCCCCTCCCCTCCCCCCTCCCCCAGCCTGTCTATAGAGTGATCTACATCACAGGTACCCCCTCCCCCTCCCCCTCCCCTCCCCCAGCCTGTCTATAGAGTGATCTACATCACAGGTACCCCCCCCTCCCCTCCCCCAGCCTGTCTATAGAGTGATCTACATCACAGGTACCCCCCCTCCCTCCCCAGCCTGTCTATAGAGTGATCTACATCACAGGTACCCCCTCCCCCTCCCCCCAGCCTGTCTATAGAGTGATCTACATCACAGGTACCCCCCCCCCCCCTCCCCCCCAGCCTGTCTATAGAGTGATCTACATCACAGGTACCCCCTCCCCCTCCCCTCCCCCAGCCTGTCTATAGAGTGATCTACATCACAGGTACCCCCCTCCCCATCACAGGTCCCCTCCCCCTCCCCTCCCCCAGCCTGTCTATAGAGTGATCTACATCACAGGTACCCCCTCCCCCTCCCCCCAGCCTGTCTATAGAGTGATCTACATCACAGGTACCCCCTCCCCTCCCCCCTCCCCCAGCCTGTCTATAGAGTGATCTACATCACAGGTACCCCCCCCCTCCCCCTCCCCCAGCCTGTCTATAGAGTGATCTACATCACAGGTACCCCCCCCCCTCCCCTCCCCAGCCTGTCTATAGAGTGATCTACATCACAGGTACCCCCTCCCCAGCCTGTCTATAGAGTGATCTACATCACAGGTACCCCCTCCCCCCCCCCCCAGCCTGTCTATAGAGTGATCTACATCACAGGTACCCCCTCCCCCCTCCCCCAGCCTGTCTATAGAGTGATCTACATCACAGGTACCCCCCCCCTCCCCTCCCCCAGCCTGTCTATAGAGTGATCTACATCACAGGTACCCCCTCCCCTCCCCCCCCCAGCCTGTCTATAGAGTGATCTACATCACAGGTACCCCCTCCCCTCCCCTCCCCCAGCCTGTCTATAGAGTGATCTACATCACAGGTACCCCCCCCTCCCCCTCCCCCTCCCCTCCCCCAGCCTGTCTATAGAGTGATCTACATCACAGGTACCCCCTCCCCCTCCCCCCCCCAGCCTGTCTATAGAGTGATCTACATCACAGGTACCCCCCTCCCCCCCTCCCCCAGCCTGTCTATAGAGTGATCTACATCACAGGTACCCCCCCCCCCTCCCCCCCCCAGCCTGTCTATAGAGTGATCTACATCACAGGTACCCCCTCCCCCTCCCCAGCCTGTCTATAGAGTGATCTACATCACAGGTACCCCCCTCCCCCTCCCCTCCCAGCCTGTCTATAGAGTGATCTACATCACAGGTACCCCCCCCCCTCCCCCCTCCCCCAGCCTGTCTATAGAGTGATCTACATGTCTATAGAGTGATCTACATCACAGGTACCCCCCTCAGGTACCCCCAGGTCCCCCTCCCCCCCCAGCCTGTCCCCACAGCCTGCCTGTCTATAGAGTGATCTACATCACAGGTACCCCCTCCCCCTCCCCCCCCAGCCTGTCTATAGAGTGATCTACATCACAGGTACCCCCCCTCCCCTCCCCCAGCCTGTCTATAGAGTGATCTACATCACAGGTACCCCCCCCCCTCCCCCCAGCCTGTCTATAGAGTGATCTACATCACAGGTACCCCCCCCCCCCCCCCTCCCCCAGCCTGTCTATAGAGTGATCTACATCACAGGTACCCCCTCCCCCCCTCCCCTCCCCCAGCCTGTCTATAGAGTGATCTACATCACAGGTACCCCCCTCCCCCTCCCCAGCCTGTCTCCCCAGCCTGTCTATAGAGTGATCTACATCACAGGTACCCCCTCCCCCTCCCATCACAGGTCCCCCAGCCTGTCTATAGAGTGATCTACATCACAGGTACCCCCCCCCCCCAGCCTCCCCATCACAGGTCCCCCAGCCTGTCTATAGAGTGATCTACATCACAGGTACCCCCTCCCCCTCCCCCTCCCCCAGCCTGTCTATAGAGTGATCTACATCACAGGTACCCCCCCCCCCCCCTCCCCAGCCTGTCTATAGAGTGATCTACATCACAGGTACCCCCTCCCCTCCCCCCCCCAGCCTGTCTATAGAGTGATCTACATCACAGGTACCCCCCCCCCTCCCCCAGCCTGTCCTACCCAGGTACCCCCTCCCCCTCCCCCCTCCCCAGCCTGTCTATAGAGTGATCTACATCACAGGTACCCCCCTCCCCTCCCCTCCCCCCAGCCTGTCTATAGAGTGATCTACATCACAGGTACCCCCTCCCCTCCCCCAGCCTGTCTATAGAGTGATCTACATCACAGGTACCCCCCCTCCCCTCCCCCCATCCCCTGTCTATAGAGTGATCTACATCACAGGTACCCCCCTCCCCCCCCCCAGCCTGTCTATAGAGTGATCTACATCACAGGTACCCCCTCCCCCCCCCTCCCCCAGCCTGTCTATAGAGTGATCTACATCACAGGTACCCCCCTCCCCCCCCTCCCCCAGCCTGTCTATAGAGTGATCTACATCACAGGTACCCCCTCCCCCTCCCCCCAGCCTGTCTATAGAGTGATCTACATCACAGGTACCCCCTCCCCCTCCCCCAGCCTCCCCCAGCCTGTCTATAGAGTGATCTACATCACAGGTACCCCCTCCCCTCCCCCAGCCTGTCTATAGAGTGATCTACATCACAGGTACCCCCTCCCCCTCCCCCCTCCCCTCCCCAGCCTGTCTATAGAGTGATCTACATCACAGGTACCCCCTCCCCCCTCCCCCTCCCCCAGCCTGTCTATAGAGTGATCTACATCACAGGTACCCCCTCCCCTCCCCTCCCCCCCCAGCCTGTCCCCACAGGTACCCCCCTCCCCCCCCAGCCTCCTCCCCCCCCTCCCCCTCCCCAGCCTGTCTATAGAGTGATCTACATCACAGGTACCCCCCCCCTCCCCCAGCCTGTCCCCCCCTCCCCCCCAGCCTGTCTATAGAGTGATCTACATCACAGGTACCCCCTCCCCCCCCCCCCCAGCCTGTCTATAGAGTGATCTACATCACAGGTACCCCCTCCCCCTCCCCTCCCCTCCCCAGCCTGTCTATAGAGTGATCTACATCACAGGTACCCCCTCCCCCCTCCCCCTCCCCCCCCAGCCTGTCTATAGAGTGATCTACATCACAGGTACCCCCCTCCCCTCCCCCTCCCCCAGCCTGTCTATAGAGTGATCTACATCACAGGTACCCCCTCCCCTCCCCCTGTCTATAGAGTGATCTACATCACAGGTACCCTCCCCCTCCCCCCTCCCCCAGCCTCCCCCCCCCTCCCCTCCCCCAGCCTGTCTATAGAGTGATCTACATCACAGGTACCCCCTCCCCTCCCCCAGCCTCCCCCAGCCTGTCTATAGAGTGATCTACATCACAGGTACCCCCCCCCTCCCCTCCCCAGCCTGTCTATAGAGTGATCTACATCACAGGTACCCCCTCCCCCTCCCCCCAGCCTGTCTATAGAGTGATCTACATCACAGGTACCCCCTCCCCCTCCCTCCCCCCCCCAGCCTGTCTATAGAGTGATCTACATCACAGGTACCCCCCCCCTCCCCCCCCAGCCTGTCTATAGAGTGATCTACATCACAGGTAGCCTGTCTATAGAGTGATCTACATCACAGGTACCCCCCTCCCCTCCCCCCCCAGCCTGTCTATAGAGTGATCTACATCACAGGTACCCCCTCCCCCTCCCCCAGCCTGTCTATAGAGTGATCTACATCACAGGTACCCCCTCCCCCCCCCCCCCCCCAGCCTGTCTATAGAGTGATCTACATCACAGGTACCCCCTCCCCTCCCCCCCCCAGCCTGTCTATAGAGTGATCTACATCACAGGTACCCCCCTCCCCCTCCCCCCCCCCCCAGCCTGTCTATAGAGTGATCTACACACAGGTCCCAGGTACCCCCCCCTCCCCCCCCAGCCTGTCTATAGAGTGATCTACATCACAGGTACCCCCCCCCCTCCCCTCCCCCAGCCTGTCCCCTATCCCCCAGCCTGTCTAGAGCCTGATCTGATCTACATCACAGGTACCCCCTCCCCCTCCCCCCCCCCCCAGCCTGTCTATAGAGTGATCTACATCACAGGTACCCCCCCCCTCCCCCTCCCCAGCCTGTCTATAGAGTGATCCATCACAGGTACCCCCCCCCTCCCCCTCCCCCAGCCTGTCTATAGAGTGATCTACATCACAGGTACCCCCTCCCCCTCCCCCAGCCTCCCCCCCCCCAGCCTGTCTATAGAGTGATCTACATCACAGGTACCCCCTCCCCTCCCCTCCCCAGCCTGTCTATAGAGTGATCTACATCACAGGTACCCCCCCCCCCCCCCCCTCCCCCAGCCTGTCTATAGAGTGATCTACATCACAGGTACCCCCTCCCCCCCTCCCCCAGCCTGTCTACATCACAGGTACCCCCCCCCCTCCCCTCCCCCAGCCTGTCTATAGAGTGATCTACATCACAGCCTGTCTACTACCCCAGGTACCCCCTCCCCCCCCCTCCCCCCCCCAGCCTGTCTATAGAGTGATCTACATCAGCCTGTCTATAGAGTGATCAGGTCTATAGAGTGATCTACCCCCCCTCCCCTCCCCCAGCCTGTCTATAGAGTGATCTACATCACAGGTACCCCCCCCCTCCCCTCCCCCTCCCCCAGCCTGTCTATAGAGTGATCTACATCACAGGTACCCCCTCCCCCTGTCTCCCCCCCCTCCCCCAGCCTGTCTATAGAGTGATCTACATCACAGGTACCCCCCCTCCCCTCCCCTCCCCCAGCCTGTCTATAGAGTGATCTACATCACAGGTACCCCCTCCCCCCCCTGTCTCCCCCAGCCTGTCTATAGAGTGATCTACATCACAGGTACCCCCTCCCCCTCCCCCTCCCCAGCCTCCTCCCCCTCCCCAGCCTGTCTATAGAGTGATCTACATCACAGGTACCCCCCTCCCCCCCTGTCTATAGAGTGACTCCCCCTCCCCCAGCCTGCCTAATGTCAGAGAGGGGGTACCTGTCCTGCTCTATTCAGACACACAATAGAATACCAATCCCTATTCAGCCCTCTCTCTCTTTCTCTCAATTTCAATTCAATTTAAGGGCTTTATTGGTACGGGAAACATGTGTTAACATCGGCCAAAGCAAGTGAAATAGACTATAAACAAAAATGAAATGAACAGTAAACATTACACTCAGTTCCAAAGCATAAAGACATTTTAAATGTCATATTATGTCTCTATACAGGGTTGTAACGATGTAACACATCATATTATGTCTCTATACAGGGTTGTAACGATGTAACACATCATATTATGTCTCTATACAGGGTTGTAATGATGTAACACATCATATTATGTCTCTATACAGGGTTGTAATGATGTAACACATCATATTATGTCTCTATACAGGGTTGTAACGATGTAACACATCATATTATGTCTCTATACAGGGTTGTAACGATGTAACACATCATATTATGTCTCTATACAGGGTTGTAACGATGTAACACATCATATTATGTCTCTATACAGGGTTGTAACGATGTAACACATCATATTATGTCTCTATACAGGGTTGTAACGATGTAACACATCATATTATGTCTCTATACAGTGTTGTAATGATGTAACACATCATATTATGTCTCTATACAGGGTTGTAATGATGTAACACATCATATTATGTCTCTATACAGGGTTGTAACGATGTAACACATCATATTATGTCTCTATACAGGGTTGTAACGATGTGCAAATAGTTGAAGTACAAAAGGAAAATAAATACACATAAATATGGGTTGTATTTACAATGGTGTTTGTTCTTCACTGGTTGCCCTTTTCTCGTGGAAATATGTGTCTCTAATATGGTCATACATTGGGCAGGAGGTTAGGAAGTGCAGCTCAGTTTCCACCTCATTTTGTGGGCAGTGAGCACATAGCCCGTCTTCTCTTGAGAGCCATGTCTGTCTACGGCGGCCTTTCTCAATAGCAAGGCTCTGCTCACTGAGTCTGTACATAGTCAAAGCTTCCCTTAAGTTTGTGTCAGTCACAGTGGTCAGGTATTCTGCCACTCTCTGTTTAGGGTCAGTCACAGTGGTCAGGTATTCTGCCACTGTGTACTCTCTGTTTAGGGTCAGTTACAGTGGTCAGGTATTCTGCCACTGTGTCCTCTCTGTTTAGGGTCAGTCACAGTGGTCAGGTATTCTGCCACTGTGTCCTCTCTGTTTAGGGTCAGTCACAGTGGTCAGGTATTCTGCCACTCTCTGTTTGGGAAGAATGTTTCCCTCATCATCTTGTTTACGTGACATCTGAAATAATTTGAGTCATTTAGGAGATGTGATTTACAGGAGAGATTAGGGTTAAGTGCATTGCTCAAGGGCACATTGACAGATGTTTCACCTAGTCGTCTCTGGGATTCGACCCAGCGACCTTTCGGTTAAGCTAGGCTACCTGTCTCTTCACTCTTAAACATTGAGAGAGGCTTGGCTGCTGCCACATGATCAAAAACACAGTTGACTTGTCGGCTGACGTAGCCTCGCAGGCCAATCGCAGAATGTACCATTTGCTTCAGTTCTGTAAATCACAATCTGGCCATGTTACTGAGCTAACATATGGAATTGATTTAAGATGGTCCAATCTGGCCAGGTTACTGAGCTAACATATGGAATTGTTAACATATCGTCCAATCTGGCCATGTTACTAAGCTAACATATGGAATTGTTTTAAGATGGTCCAATCTGGCCAGGTTACTGAGCTAACATATGGAATTGTTTTAAGATGGTCCAATCTGGCCATGTTACTGAGCTAACATATGGAGTTGTTAACCTCTTACCTCTACCTGGGACGCTTGCGTCCCAACTAGAGCTCTGGAAATGCAAATGCGCTACGCTAAATGCTAATAGTATTAGTTAAAACTCAAAAGTTCATTAAAATACACATGCAGGGTATCAAATTAAAGCTACACTCGTTGTGAATCCAGGCAACAAGTCAGATTTTTAAAATGCTTTTCGGCGACAGCATGAGAAGCTATTATCTGATAGCATGCACCACCCCAAAAGACCCACAGGGGACGTAAACAAAATAATTAGCATTTCGGCGTTACACAAACCGCACAATAAAATAGAAAACAGTCATTACCTTTCACCATCTTCTTTGTTGGCACTCCTAGATGTCCCATAAACACTATTGGGTCTTTATTTCGATTAAATCGGGCCATATAAAGCCAAGATATCGTTATATGTAGACTGTGTGATAAACGAAAAAACAGCGATTTCACAACGTAACGTCATTTTTTAAAATTCAAAAAGTAGACGATAAACTTTCACAAAACACTTCGAAATACGTTTGTAATGCTACTTTAGGTATTAGTAAACGTTAATAAGCGATAAAAATCATCCGTAGGCGATGTAAATATCATTAGCTGTCGTCTTGGAAAAAATTTCAGGAGAGAGCTCTTCCGGAATGATCTGGGCGGAGACCGGAGGTAAGTCGTGCCCCTCTTTCGGTTCAACCAAGAATCAAAGAGGATTAAATTCACAAGATACTCGACTACATGGGGATGCTGTGGGAGTTGAATGCTCGGTCTTATCTAATTCGGCTCACTGTTAACAATTGCGGTAGTGGCGCAAGGATATTTATTTCCATTTTCTGTGATCAGGTTTTCCTGCGCTTTCCGATGTAACACACGTTATGTAATAGCCACAGTCGTGATTTAACCAGTTTTAAAAACGTCCGAGGGTTTCCTATACACACATTCTAACCATATGAACGTACTATATTCCTGGCATGAGTAGCAGGGCGCTGAAATGTTGCGCGATTTTTAACAAAATGTTCAAAAAAGTACAGGGTCGACTGAAGAGGTTAACATATCGTCCAATCTGGCCAGGTTACTAAGCTATCATATGGAATTGTTTTAAGATGGTCCAATCTGGCCAGGTTACTGAGCTAACATATGGAGTTGTTAACATATCGTCCAATCTGGCCAGGTTACTGAGCTAACATATGGAATTGTTTTAAGATGGTCCAATCTGGCCAGGTTACTGAGCTAACATATGGAATTGTTTTAAGATGGTCCAATCTGGCCAGGTTACTGAGCTAACATATGGAATTGTTTTAAGATGGTCCAATCTGGCCAGGTTACTGAGCTAACATATGGAATTGTTTTAAGATGGTCCAATCTGGCCAGGTTACTGAGCTAACATATGGAATTGTTTTAAGATGGTCCAATCTGGCCAGGTTACTGAGCTAACATATGGAATTGTTTTAAGATGGTCCAATCTGGCCAGGTTACCGAGCTAACATATGGAGTTGTTAACATATTGTCCAATCTGGCCAGGTTACTAAGCTAACATATGGAATTGTTTTAAGATGGTCCAATCTGGCCAAGTTACTGAGCTAACATATGGAGTTGTTAACATATCGTCCAATCTGGCCAAGTTACTGAGCTAACACGTGGAATTGTTTTAAGATGGTCCAATCTGGCCAAGTTACTGAGCTAACATATGGAAGGGGGGAGAGGGAGGGCTACTGTAGATAAGAGAGAACTCTTTCACACTGAGATGGGCTTTATCCTGCCCACAGGCTACACACACTGATCTCAGGTCAGATTAGTGGTGTGAGGCTCGACCACACTGAGATGGGCTTTATCCTGCCCACAGGCTACACACACTGATCTCAGGTCAGATTAGTGGTGTGAGGCTCGACCACACTGAGATGGGCTTTATCCTGCCCACAGGCTACACACACTGATCTCAGGTCAGATTAGTGGTGTGAGGCTCGACCACACTGAGATGGGCTTTATCCTGCCCACAGGCTACACACACTGATCTCAGGTCAGATTAGTGGTGTGAGGCTCGACCACACTGAGATGGGCTTTATCCTGCCCACAGGCTACACACACTGATCTCAGGTCAGATTAGTGGTGTGAGGCTCGACCACACTGAGATGGGCTTTATCCTGCCCACAGGCTACACACACTGATCTCAGGTCAGATTAGTGGTATGAGGCTATAGTGGTTAGAGGAGGCAGGTAGCCTAGTGGTTAGAGGAGGCAGGTAGCCTAGTGGTTAGAGGAGGCAGGTAGCCTAGTGGTTAGAGGAGGCAGGCAGCCTAGTGGTTAGAGGAGGCAGGCAGCCTAGTGGTTAGAGGAGGTAGGTAGTCTAGTGGTTAGAGGAGGCAGGTAGCCTAGTGGTTAGAGGAGGCAGGTAGCCTAGTGGTTAGAGGAGGCAGGTAGCCTAGTGGTTAGAGGAGGCAGGTAGCCTAGTGGTTAGAGGAGGCAGGTAGCCTAGTGGTTAGAGGAGGCAGGTAGCCTAGTGGTTAGAGGAGGCAGGTAGCCTAGTGGTTAGAGGAGGCAGGTAGCCTAGTGGTTAGAGGAGGCAGGTAGCCTAGTGGTTAGAGGAGGCAGGTAGCCTAGTGGGTAGAGTGTAGAGGAGGCAGGTAGCCTAGTGGTTAGAGGAGGCAGGTAGCCTAGTGGTTAGAGGAGGCAGGTAGCCTAGTGGGTAGAGTGTAGAGGAGGCAGGTAGCCTAGTGGTTAGAGGAGGCAGGTAGCCTAGTGGTTAGAGGAGGCAGGTAGCCTAGTGGTTAGAGGAGGCAGGTAGCCTAGTGGGTAGAGTGTAGAGGAGGCAGGTAGTCTAGTGGTTAGAGGAGGCAGGTAGTCTAGTGGTTAGAGGAGGCAGGTAGTCTAGTGGTTAGAGGAGGCAGGTAGTCTAGTGGTTAGAGGAGGCAGGTAGTCTAGTGGTTAGAGGAGGCAGGTAGTCTAGTGGTTAGAGGAGGCAGGTAGTCTAGTGGTTAGAGGAGGCAGGCAGCCTAGTGGTTAGAGGAGGCAGGTAGCCTAGTGGTTAGAGGGTAGAGGAGGCAGGCAGCCTAGTGGTTAGAGGGTAGAGGAGGCAGGTAGCCTAGTGGTTAGAGGAGGTAGGTAGCCTAGTGGTTAGAGGAGGTAGGTAGCCTAGTGGTTAGAGGAGGCAGGTAGCCTAGTGGTTAGAGGAGGTAGGTAGCCTAGTGGTTAGAGGAGGCAGGTAGCCTAGTGGTTAGAGGAGGCAGGTAGCCTAGTGGTTAGAGGAGGCAGGTAGCCTAGTGGTTAGAGGAGGCAGGTAGCCTAGTGGTTAGAGGAGGCAGGTAGCCTAGTGGTTAGAGGAGGCAGGTAGCCTAGTGGTTAGAGGAGGCAGGTAGCCTGGTGGTTAGAGGAGGCAGGTAGCCTAGTGGTTAGAGGAGGCCTAGGGTTAGAGAGCCAGCCTAGTGGTTAGAGGAGGCAGGCAGCCTAGTGGTTAGAGGAGGCAGGCAGCCTAGTGGTTAGAGGAGGCAGGCAGCCTAGTGGTTAGAGGAGGCAGGCAGCCTAGTGGTTAGAGGAGGCAGGCAGCCTAGTGGTTAGAGGAGGCAGGCAGCCTAGTGGTTAGAGGAGGCAGGCAGCCTAGTGGTTAGAGGAGGCAGGCAGCCTAGTGGTTAGAGGAGGCAGGCAGCCTAGTGGTTAGAGGAGGCAGGCAGCCTAGTGGTTAGAGGAGGCAGGCAGCCTAGTGGTTAGAGGAGGCAGGCAGCCTAGTGGTTAGAGGAGGCAGGCAGCCTAGTGGTTAGAGTGTAGAGGAGGCAGGTAGTCTAGTGGTTAGAGTGTAGAGGAGGCAGGTAGCCTAGTGGTTAGAGTGTAGAGGAGGCAGGTAGCCTAGTGGTTAGAGTGTAGAGGAGGCAGGTAGCCTAGTGGTTAGAGTGTAGAGGAGGCAGGTAGCCTAGTGGTTAGAGTGTAGAGGAGGCAGGTAGCCTAGTGGTTAGAGTGTAGAGGAGGCAGGTAGCCTAGTGGTTAGAGTGTAGAGGAGGCAGGTAGCCTAGTGGTTAGAGTGTAGAGGAGGCAGGTAGCCTAGTGGTTAGAGTGTAGAGGAGGCAGGTAGTCTAGTGGTTAGAGGAGGCAGGTAGTCTAGTGGTTAGAGTGTAGAGGAGGCAGGTAGCCTAGTGGTTAGAGTGTAGAGGAGGCAGGTAGCCTAGTGGTTAGAGTGTAGAGGAGGCAGGTAGTCTAGTGGTTAGAGTGTAGAGGAGGCAGGTAGCCTAGTGGTTAGAGTGTAGAGGAGGCAGGTAACCTAGTGGTTAGAGTGTAGAGGAGGCAGGTAACCTAGTGGTTAGAGTGTAGAGGAGGCAGGTAACCTAGTGGCTAGAGGAGGCAGGCAGTCTAGTGGTTAGATCGTTGGGCCAGTAACCGAAAGGTTGCAAGATCGAATCCCAGAGTTGACAAGGTAAAAATCTGTCGTTCTGCCCCTGAACAAGGCAGTTAACCCCACTGTTCCCCTGAACAAGGCAGTTAACCCACTGTTCCCCTGAACAAGGCAGTTAACCCACTGTTCCCCTGAACAAGGCAGTTAACCCACTGTTCCCCTGAACAAGGCAGTTAACCCACTGTTCCCCTGAACAAGGCAGTTAACCCACTGTTCCCCTGAACAAGGCAGTTAACCCACTGTTCCCCTGAACAAGGCAGTTAACCCACTGTTCCCCTGAACAAGGCAGTTAACCCACTGTTCCCCTGAACAAGGCAGTTAACCTATATACAGGGGGTACCGGTACAGAGTCAATGTGGAGGCTATATACAGGGGGTACCGGTACAGAGTCAATGTGGAGGCTATATACAGGGGGTACCGGTACAGAGTCAATGTGGAGGCTATATACAGGGGTACCGGTACAGACAGAGTCAATGTGGAGGCTATATACAGGGGGTACCGGACAGAGTCAATGTGGAGGCTATATACAGGGGGTACCGGTACAGAGTCAATGTGGAGGCTATATACAGGGGGTACCGGTACAGAGTCAATGTGGAGGCTATATACAGGGTATTACTGTACAGAGTCAATGTGGAGGCTATATACAGGGGGTACCGGTACAGAGTCAATGTGGAGGCTATATACAGGGGGTACCAGTACAGAGTCAATGTGGAGGCTATATACAGGGGGTACCGGTACAGAGTCAATGTGGAGGCTATATACAGGGGTACCGGTACAGAGTCAATGTGGAGGCTATATACAGGGGGTACCGGTACAGAGTCAATGTGGAGGCTATATACAGGGGGTACCGGTACAGAGTCAATGTGGAGGCTATATACAGGGGGTACCGGTACAGAGTCAATGTGGAGGCTATATACAGGGGGTACCGGTACAGAGTCAATGTGGAGGCTATATACAGGGGGTACCGGTACCGAGTCAATGTGGAGGCTATATACAGGGGGTACCGGTACAGAGTCAATGTGGAGGCTATATACAGGGGGCTACCGGTACCGAGTCAATGTGGAGACTATATACAGGGGGTACCGGTACAGAGTCAATGTGGAGGCTATATACAGGGGGTACCGGTACAGAGTCAATGTGGAGGCTATATACAGGGGTACCGGTACAGAGTCAATGTGGAGGCTATATACAGGGGGTACCGGTACAGAGTCAATGTGGAGGCTATATACAGGGGGTACCGGTACAGAGTCAATGTGGAGGCTATATACAGGGGGTACCGGTACAGAGTCAATGTGGAGGCTATATACAGGGGGTACCGGTACAGAGTCAATGTGGAGGCTATATACAGGGTGTTACGGTACAGAGTCAATGTGGAGGCTATATACAGGGGGTACCGGTACAGAGTCAATGTGGAGGCTATATACAGGGGGTACCGGTACAGAGTCAATGTGGAGGCTATATACAGGGGGTACCGGTACAGAGTCAATGTGGAGACTATATACAGGGGGTACCGGTACAGAGTCAATGTGGAGGCTATATACAGGGGTACCGGTACAGAGTCAATGTGGAGGCTATATACAGGGGGTACCGGTACAGAGTCAATGTAGAGGCTATATACAGGGGGTACCGGTACAGAGTCAATGTGGAGACTATATACAGGGGGTACCGGTACAGGGTCAATGTGGAGGCTATATACAGGGGGTACCGGTACAGAGTCAATGTGGAGACTATATACAGGGGGTACCGGTACAGGGTCAATGTGGAGGCTATATACAGGGGGTACCGGTACAGAGTCAATGTAGAGGCTATACACACGGGAGTCAATGTGGAGGCTATATACAGGGGGTACAGAGTCAATGTGGAGGCTATATACAGGGGGTACCGGTACAGAGTCAATGTGGAGACTATATACAGGGGGTACCGGTACAGAGTCAATGTGCGGGGGCTCCGGTTAATTGAGGTAATATGTACATGTAGGTAGAGTGACTATGCATAGATAATAACAGAGAGTAGCAGTGATGTAAAGAGGGGGAGGGGGGGGGGGGCAATGCAAATAGTCTGGGTAGACATTTGGTTAACTGTTCAGCAGTCTTATGGCTTGGGGGTAGAAGCTGTTTAGAAGCCTCTTGGACCTAAACTTGGCACTCCGGTACCACTTGCTGTGTGGTAGCAGAGAGAACAGTCTATATGACTTGGGGCTCCGGTACCTCTTGCTGTGCGGTAGCAGAGAGAACAGTCTATGACTTGGGGCTCCGGTACCTCTTGCTGTGTGGTAGCAGAGAGAACAGTCTATGACTTGGGGCTCCGGTAGCAGAGAGAACAGTCTATGACTTGGGGCTCCGGTAGCAGAGAGAACAGTCTATGACTTGGGGCTCCGGTACCTCTTGCTGTGTGGTAGCAGAGAGAACAGTCTATGACTTGGGGCTCCGGTAGCAGAGAGAACAGTCTATGACTTGGGGCTCCGGTAGCAGAGAGAACAGTCTATGACTTGGGGCTCCGGTAGCAGAACAGTCTTGACTGGGGCTCCGGTAGCAGAGAGAACAGTCTATGACTTGGGGCTCCGGTACCTCTTGCTGTGAGGTAGCAGAGAGAACAGTCTATGACTTGGGGCTCCGGTACCTCTTGCTGTGCGGTAGCAGAGAGAACAGTCTATGACTTGGGGCTCCGGTACCGCTCGCTGTGCGGTAGCAGAGAGAACAGTCTATGACTTGGGTGACTGGAGTCTTTGACAATTTTTAGGGCCTTCCTCTGACACCGCTTGGTATAGAGGTCCTGGATGGCCTGACATATGACCTCTTCAAGGAGCTCTCTGTTTTGATTGGGTTATTTTGCCTAAAAACCTTTAGGCCTTCCTACAGACATATTTTTTTTAAATCTCAGCATCCCTGCCCAGCCTGGCAAGAGTTGGCCGAAGGGTGTTTAGCATCTCCAATGGCTCTGTGAGCGAGGAGAGGGTATTCTCTGCTGCGGGCCTGCTCTCCTATGAGGAGAGGGTATCCTCTGGCCTGCTCTCCTATGAGGAGAGGGTATTCTCTGCTGTGGGCCTGCTCTCCTATGAGGAGAGGGTATTCTCTGCTGCGGGCCTGCTCTCCTATGAGGAGAGGGTATCCTCTGGCCTGCTCTCCTATGAGGAGAGGGTATCCTCTGGCCTGCTCTCCTATGAGGAGAGAGTATTCTCTGCTGCTGGCCTGCTCTCCTATGAGGAGAGGGTATCCTCTGGCCTGCTCTCCTATGAGGAGAGGGTATCCTCTGGCCTGCTCTCCTATGAGGAGAGGGTATTCTCTGCTGCGGGCCTGCTCTCCTGTGAGGAGAGGGTATCCTCTGGCCTGCTCTCCTATGAGGAGAGGGTATTCTCTGCTGCGGGCCTGCTCTCCTGTGAGGAGAGGGTATCCTCTGGCCTGCTCTCCTATGAGGAGAGGGTATCCTCTGGCCTGCTCTCCTATGAGGAGAGGGTATTCTCTGCTGCGGGCCTGCTCTCCTATGAGGAGAGGGTATTCTCTGCTGCTGACCTGCTCTCCTGTGAGGAGAGGGTATCCTCTGGCCTGCTCTCCTATGAGGAGAGGGTATCCTCTGGCCTGCTCTCCTGTGAGGAGAGGGTATCCTCTGGCCTGCTCTCCTATGAGGAGAGGGTATTCTCTGCTGCTGGCCTGCTCTCCTGTGAGCGAGGAGCGGTTGGAAAGGACGAGGAGCACCGGAGCGGCTCCACGAGCGAAAAGCAGGATTACCGACCTCTGAACTCTGGTTCAGACCTACTAAGCTCAAACACACACCGGTGACCAGTGTGTGTGTGTGTGTGTGTGTGTGTGTGTTCATCTCTCTGTGTGTGTGTGTTTGAAGAACCCTGCAGGCTGGGTCGGATGTGTGTTTGATCTGTGCTGTATAAATGCCCTTCATTATAACATGAATACAGTCCCTCTCTATAGACTTGCATGTTGCCAGGACATCAAAGAGTCAACAGAATAGACCTCCCTCTATTGTCTGATCTACAGGAAGCACTGCAGGGTAGGACTACCACTGACTATAAAACCAAGTGGTCGCTTTGGTCAGCTGCTTATAGAACACCCTTCAAGGCAGTTAGCATTTAGCATGGCTAGCATCATGCCATTGACCTGCACTGTAAAACCACTGTTAGCATTAACATGGTTAGCATCATGCCATTGACCTGCACTGTAAAACCACTGTTGGCATTAACATGGCTAGCATCATGCCATTGATCTGCGCTGTAAAACCACTTTTAGCGTTAGCATCATGCCATTGACCTGCACTGTAAAACCACTGTTAGCATTAACATGGTTAGCATCATGCCATTGATCTGCGCTGTAAAACCACCTTTAGCGTTAGCATCATGCCATTGACCTGCACTGTAAAACCACCTTTAGCGTTAGCATCATGCCATTGACCTGCACTGTAAAACCACTGTTAGCATTAGCATGGGAAGCAGCAGAGAAGTCTCTTTTTTTTTTAAGCCTCTTTAATATCCAGAACTGATAAAGCGTGAGAGGGAGAGGTGCCTCTAGCAGGTGGGGGAGGGGCCATACTGTGAGCGAGTGGAACAGGGAGCAGGCATGAGGGAGACGGCAACCAACCAAAGTGACTCATGTTATAGGATACTATTACCTGTCATAGGAGGAGGGAGGGAGGGAGGGAGGGAGGAGGGAGGGAGGGAGGGAGGGAGGGAGGGAGGGAGGGTGAGTTATAGGAGTCATAGGAGGAGGGAGGGAGGAGGGAGAGGGAGCAACCAACCAACCAAAGTGACTCATGTTATAGGATACTATTACCTGTCATAGGAGGAGGGAGGGGGAGGGAGGGAGGGAGGGAGGGGAGGGAGAGGGGAGGGAGGGGAGAGACAGCAACCAGCCATGCTGACTCATGTTATAGGATACTATTACCTGTCATAGGAGGAGGAGGGGAGGGAGGGAGGGAGGGAGGGAGGGAGGGGAGGGGAGGGAGGGAGGGAGGGGAGGGGAGGGAGAGAGGGAGAGACAGCAACCAGCCATGCTGACTCATGTTATAGGATACTAAGACCTGTCATAGGATGAGGTAATGGTCGCGGTGTGCTGGGTAATGGTCTTCACCGATCCACCTGCACCCCAAAACCATTGTTGCCATCCTGTACCTGTCCCGCAGGTGTGATGTTCGGATGTACCGATCCTGTGTAGGTGTTGTTACATGTGGTCTGCCACTGCGAGGACGATCAGCTGTCCGTCCTGTCTCCCTGTAGCGCTGTCTTAGGCGTCTCACAGTACGGACATTGCAATTTATTGCCCTGGCCACATCTGCAGTCCTCATGCCTCCTTGCAGCATGCCTAAGGCACGTTCACGCAGATGAGCAGGGACCCTGGGCATCTTTCTTTTGGTGTTTTTCAGAGTCAGTAGAAAGGCCTCTTTAGTGTACTAGGTGTTCATAACTGTGACCTTAATTGCCTACCGTCTGTAAGCTGTTAGTGTCTTAACGACCGTTCCACAGGTGCATGTTCATTAATTGTTTATGGTTCATTGAACAAGCAGGGAAACAGTGTTTAAACCCTTTACAATGAAGATCTGTGAAGTTATTTGGGTTTTTAACGAATTACCTTTGAAAGACGGGATCTAATGATAGCTAGCAAAGCTAACTGATGGCTGCAGTGAATGAGCTTTCTCATCCTTCATTTAGAATATAATGTAGCAGCCTGGCTGTTGGCTCTTGGTGGTTGTAGCCCGTCCTTCTCCTTCTCCTTCAGAATATAAAGTAGCAGCCTAGCTGTTGGCTCTTGGTGGTTGTAGCCCGTCCTTCTCCTTCAGAATATAAAGTAGGAGCCTAGCTGTTGGCTCTTGGTGGTTGTAGCCCGTCCTTCTCCTTCTCCTTCAGAATATAAAGTAGCAGCCTAGCTGTTGGCTCTTGGTGGTTGTAGCTCGTCCTTCTCCTTCTCCTTCAGAATATAAAGTAGCAGCCTAGCTGTTGGCTCTTGGTGGTTGTAGCTCGTCCTTCTCCTTCAGAATATAAAGTAGCAGCCTAGCTGTTGGCTCTTGGTGGTTGTAGCCCGTCCTTCTCCTTCTCCTTCAGAATATAAAGTAGCAGCCTAGCTGTTGGCTCTTGGTGGTTGTAGCCCGTCCTTCTCCTTCTCCTTCAGAATATAAAGTAGCAGCCTAGCTGTTGGCTCTTGGTGGTTGTAGCCCGTCCTTCTCCTTCTCCTTCAGAATATAAAGTAGGAGCCTAGCCGTTGGCTCTTGGTGGTTGTAGCTCGTCCTTCTCCTTCAGAATATAAAGTAGGAGCCTAGCTGTTGGCTCTTGGTGGTTGTAGCCCGTCCTTCTCCTTCTCCTTCAGAATATAAAGTAGCAGCCTAGCTGTTGGCTCTTGGTGGTTGTAGCTCGTCCTTCTCCTTCTCCTTCAGAATATAAAGTAGCAGCCTAGCTGTTGGCTCTTGGTGGTTGTAGCTCGTCCTTCTCCTTCAGAATATAAAGTAGCAGCCTAGCTGTTGGCTCTTGGTGGTTGTAGCCCGTCCTTCTCCTTCTCCTTCAGAATATAAAGTAGCAGCCTAGCTGTTGGCTCTTGGTGGTTGTAGCCCGTCCTTCTCCTTCTCCTTCAGAATATAAAGTAGCAGCCTAGCTGTTGGCTCTTGGTGGTTGTAGCTCGTCCTTCTCCTTCAGAATATAAAGTAGCAGCCTAGCTGTTGGCTCTTGGTGGTTGTAGCCCGTCCTTCTCCTTCTCCTTCAGAATATAAAGTAGCAGCCTAGCCGTTGGCTCTTGGTGGTTGTAGCTCGTCCTTCTCCTTCAGAATATAAAGTAGCAGCCTAGCTGTTGGCTCTTGGTGGTTGTAGCTCGTCCTTCTCCTTCAGAATATAAAGTAGCAGCCTAGCTGTTGGCTCTTGGTGGTTGTAGCTCGTCCTTCTCCTTCTCCTTCAGAATATAAAGTAGCAGCCTAGCTGTTGGCTCTTCCTTCTCCTTCAGAATATAAAGTAGCAGCCTAGCTGTTGGCTCTTGGTGGTTGTAGCTCGTCCTTCTCCTTCAGAATATAAAGTAGCAGCCTAGCTGTTGGCTCTTGGTGGTTGTAGCCCGTCCTTCTCCTTCAGAATATAAAGTAGCAGCCTAGCTGTTGGCTCTTGGTGGTTGTAGCTCGTCCTTCTCCTTCAGAATATAAAGTAGCAGCCTAGCTGTTGGCTCTTGGTGGTTGTAGCCCGTCCTTCTCCTTCAGAATATAAAGTAGCAGCCTAGCTGTTGGCTCTTGGTGGTTGTAGCCCGTCCTTCTCCTTCAGAATATAAAGTAGCAGCCTAGCTGTTGGCTCTTGGTGGTTGTAGCCCGTCCTTCTCCTTTTAATTCAGAATATAAAGTAGCAGCCTAGCTGTTGGCTCTTGGTGGTTGTAGCTCGTCCTTCTCCTTCAGAATATAAAGTAGCAGCCTAACTGTTGGCTCTTGGTGGTTGTAGCCCGTCCTTCTCCTTCTCCTTTTAATTCAGAATATAAAGTAGCAGCCTAGCTGTTGGCTCTTGGTGGTTGAAGCCCGTCCTTCTCCTTCTCCTTCAGAATATAAAGTAGCAGCCTAGCTGTTGGCTCTTGGTGGTTGTAGCCCATCCTTCTCCTTCAGAATATAAAGTAGCAGCCTAGCTGTTGGCTCTTGGTGGTTGTAGCCCGTCCTTCTCCTTCAGAATATAAAGTAGCAGCCTAGCTGTTGGCTCTTGGTGGTTGTAGCCCGTCCTTCTCCTTTTAATTCAGAATATAATGTAGCAGCCTAGCTGTTGGCTCTTGGTGGTTGTAGCTCGTCCTTCTCCTTCAGAATATAAAGTAGCAGCCTAGCTGTTGGCTCTTGGTGGTTGTAGCTCGTCCTTCTCCTTCTCCTTCAGAATATAAAGTAGCAGCCTAGCTGTTGGCTCTTGGTGGTTGTAGCCCGTCCTTCTCCTTCAGAATATAAAGTAGCAGCCTAACTGTTGGCTCTTGGTGGTTGTAGCTCGTCCTTCTCCTTCAGAATATAAAGTAGCAGCCTAACTGTTGGCTCTTGGTGGTTGTAGCTCGTCCTTCTCCTTCAGAATATAAAGTAGCAGCCTAGCTGTTGGCTCTTGGTGGTTGTAGCCCGTCCTTCTCCTTCAGAATATAATGTAGCAGCCTAGCTGTTGGCTCTTGGTGGTTGTAGCCCGTCCTTCTCCTTCTCCTTCAGAATATAAAGTAGCAGCCTAGCTGTTGGCTCTTGGTGGTTGTAGCTCGTCCTTCTCCTTCAGAATATAAAGTAGCAGCCTAGCTGTTGGCTCTTGGTGGTTGTAGCTCGTCCTTCTCCTTCAGAATATAAAGTAGCAGCCTAGCTGTTGGCTCTTGGTGGTTGTAGCCCGTCCTTCTCCCTCTCCTTCAGAATATAAAGTAGCAGCCTAGCTGTTGGCTCTTGGTGGTTGTAGCTCGTCCTTCTCCTTTTAATTCAGAATATAATGTAGCAGCCTAGCTGTTGGCTCTTGGTGGTTGTAGCCCGTCCTTCTCCTTCAGAATATAATGTAGCAGCCTAGCTGTTGGCTCTTGGTGGTTGTAGCCCGTCCTTCTCCTTTTAATTCAGAATATAAAGTAGCAGCCTAGCTGTTGGCTCTTGGTGGTTGTAGCTCGTCCTTCTCCTTCTCCTTCAGAATATAAAGTAGCAGCCTAGCTGTTGGCTCTTGGTGGTTGTAGCTCGTCCTTCTCCTTCAGAATATAAAGTAGCAGCCTAGCTGTTGGCTCTTGGTGGTTGTAGCTCGTCCTTCTCCTTCTCCTTCAGAATATAAAGTAGCAGCCTAGCTGTTGGCTCTTGGTGGTTGTAGCCCGTCCTTCTCCTTCAGAATATAAAGTAGCAGCCTAACTGTTGGCTCTTGGTGGTTGTAGCTCGTCCTTCTCCTTCAGAATATAAAGTAGCAGCCTAGCTGTTGGCTCTTGGTGGTTGTAGCTCGTCCTTCTCCTTCAGAATATAAAGTAGCAGCCTAGCTGTTGGCTCTTGGTGGTTGTAGCCCGTCCTTCTCCTTCAGAATATAATGTAGCAGCCTAGCTGTTGGCTCTTGGTGGTTGTAGCTCGTCCTTCTCCTTCTCCTTCAGAATATAAAGTAGCAGCCTAGCTGTTGGCTCTGGTGGTTGTAGCCCGTCCTTCTCCTTCAGAATATAAAGTAGCAGCCTAGCTGTTGGCTCTTGGTGGTTGTAGCTCCCTTCTCCTTCAGAATATAAAGTAGCAGCCTAGCTGTTGGCTCTTGGTGGTTGTAGCTCGT
>NW_027040066.1:82500-117500 GCF_034236695.1 Oncorhynchus nerka | reverse complement strand
GGAGGTAGTGGAGAAACAAGCTGATCTCATCGACTACCTGAAGCAACACAACACCTTACTGAGCAAGAGACTGCTCAACATGACTGTTCAGCACTGACCACAATACAACCACAACACAACCATAAGAGACAGAGAGAGGAGGATGGAAGAAGAGAAGAGTGTCACAGATTAGAGGCCTCGAGTTTTATTTCTCTGTGACCACCCCAAGTGACCTCTGGGTAGTGTGTGTGCGTAGAGATTGTGTGTCTGTGTAGAGATTGTGTGTGAAAAGGGTAGTCATTAGAGATATGTGAGAAAGAGGGAGAAGAAGGGAGGAGAGAGAGAAAAAGAGGGAGGGAGAAGGGAGAAAGAGAGAGACGAGGGAGGGAACCATGTTATCAGGGCCGTGTGTGTGTGTGTGTGTGTGTGTGTGTTCCACAGACATGTTTTACGTGTGTTTTCTCCCTGCAGTGTGATTTTATATGAACTCAGCAGAAAATGAAACGTCCTCTCGTTGTCAACTGCATTTATTTTCAGCAAACTTAACGTGTAAATATTTGTATGAACACAAGATGCATCAACTGAGACATAAACTGAACAAGTTCCACAGACATGTGACTAACAGAAATGGAATAATGTGTCCCTGAACAAAGGGGGAGGGGGCATATCAAAAGTAACAGTCAGTATCTGGTGTGGCCACCAGCTGCATTAAGTACTGCAGTGCATCTCCTCCTCATGGACTGCACCAGATTTGCCAGTTCTTGCTGTGAGATGTTACTTCACTCTTCCACCAAGGCACCTGCAAGTTCCCGGACATTTCTGGGGGGAATGGCCCTAGGCCTCACCCTCTGATCCAACAGGTCCCAGATGTGCTAAATGGGATTGAGATCCGGGCTCTTCGCTGGCCATGGTGTGTGTCTTGCAGGAAATCACGCACAGAACGAGCAGTATGGCTGGTGGCATTGTCATGCTGGAGGGTCATGTCAGGATGAGCCTGCAGGAAGGGTACCACATGAGGGAGGAGGATGTCTTCCCTGTAACACACAGCGTTGTCATGCTGGAGGGTCATGTCAGGATGAGCCTGCAGGAAGGGTACCACATGAGGGAGGAGGATGTCTTCCCTGTAACACACAGCGTTGTCATGCTGGAGGGTCATGTCAGGATGAGCCTGCAGGAAGGGTACCACATGAGGGAGGAGGATGTCTTCCTGTAGCACAGCGTTGTCATGCTGGAGGGTCATGTCAGGATGAGCCTGCAGGAAGGGTACCACATGAGGGAGGAGGATGTCTTCCCTGTTACGCACAGCGTTGTCATGCTGGAGGGTCATGTCAGGATGAGCCTGCAGGAAGGGTACCACATGAGGGAGGAGGATGTCTTCCCTGTTACGCACAGCGTTGTCATGCTGGAGGGTCATGTCAGGATGGGCCTGCAGGAAGGGTACCACATGAGGGAGGAGGATGTCTTCCCTGTAACGCACAGCGTTGTCATGCTGGAGGGTCATGTCAGGATGAGCCTGCAGGAAGGGTACCACATGAGGGAGGAGGATGTCTTCCCTGTAACGCACAGCGTTGTCATGCTGGAGGGTCATGTCAGGATGAGCCTGTAGGAAGGGTACCACATGAGGGAGGAGGATTTCTTCCCTGTTACGCACAGCGTTGTCATGCTGGAGGGTCATGTCAGGATGAGCCTGTAGGAAGGGTACCACATGAGGGAGGAGGATGTCTTCCTGTTACGCACAGCGTTGTCATGCTGGAGGGTCATGTCAGGATGAGCCTGCAGGAAGGGTACCACATGAGGGAGGAGGATGTCTTCCTGTTACGCACAGCGTTGTCATGCTGGAGGGTCATGTCAGGATGAGCCTGCAGGAAGGGTACCACATGAGGGAGGAGGATGTCTTCCTGTTACGCACAGCGTTGTCATGCTGGAGGGTCATGTCAGGATGAGCCTGCAGGAAGGGTACCACATGAGGGAGGAGGATGTCTTCCCTGTTACGCACAGCGTTGTCATGCTGGAGGGTCATGTCAGGATGAGCCTGCAGGAAGGGTACCACATGAGGGAGGAGGATGTCTTCCTGTTACGCACAGCGTTGTCATGCTGGAGGGTCATGTCAGGATGAGCCTGCAGGAAGGGTACCACATGAGGGAGGAGGATGTCTTCCTGTTACGCACAGCGTTGTCATGCTGGAGGGTCATGTCAGGATGAGCCTGCAGGAAGGGTACCACATGAGGGAGGAGGATGTCTTCCCTGTAACGCACAGCGTCATGCTGGAGGGTCAGTCAGGATGAGCCTGCAGGAAGGGTACCACATGAGGGAGGAGGATGTCTTCCTGATGAGCGTGATGCTGTGACTCACCAGGATGAGCCTGTAGGAAGGGTACCATGAGGGAGGAGGATTTCTTCCACCTACGCACAGCGATCAACCAGGGTCATGTCCGATGAGCCTGTGACTCACCGAAGGGTACCCCAGAGGGAGGAGGATGTCTTCCACCTCCACAGCGTTCAACCAGGGTCAGTCAGGATGAGCCTGCAGGAAGGGCCCCATGAGGGAGACGAGGATGTCTTCCTGTTACGCACAGCGTTGTCATGCTGGAGGGTCATGTCGGATGAGCCTGCAGGAAGGGTACCACATGAGGGAGGAGGATGTCTTCCACCTCGCATAGCGATCAACCAGCTCATGTCAGATGAGCCTGCAGGAAGGGTACCACATGAGGGAGGAGGATGTCTCCACCTACCATAGCGATCATGCAGCTCAGTCCGGATGAGCCTGCAGGAAGGGCCCCAGAGGGAGGAGGATGTCTTCCCTGTAACGCCATATCGATCAACCAGGGTCAGTCAGATGAGCCTGCTGGACTCACCGGTACCCATGAGGGAGGAGGATGTCTTCCCTGTAACGCACAGCGTCATTGAGGGCAATCTCAACAACCAGCTCAGTCCGATGATGATGCTGTGACTCACCGCCCCAGACCATGACGGATCCTCCACCTCCATATCGATCAACCAGCTCAGTCCGATGATGCTGTGACTCACCGCCCCAGACCATGACGGATCCTCCACCTCCATATCGATCAACCAGCTCAGTCCGATGATGATGCTGTGACTCACCGCCCCAGACCATGACGGATCCTCCACCTCCATATCGATCAACCAGCTCAGTCCGATGATGCTGTGACTCACCGCCCCAGACCATGACGGACCCTCCACCTCCGAATCGATCAACCAGCTCAGTCCGATGATGCTGTGACTCACCGCCCCAGACCATGACGGATCCTCCACCTCCATATCGATCAACCAGCTCAGTCCGATGATGCTGTGACTCACCGCCCCAGACCATGACGGACCCTCCACCTCCATATCGATCAACCAGCTCAGTCCGATGATGCTGTGACTCACCGCCCCAGACCATGACGGATCCTCCACCTCCATATCGATCAACCAGCTCAGTCCGATGATGCTGTGACTCACCGCCCCAGACCATGACGGATCCTCCACCTCCATATCGATCAACCAGCTCAGTCCGATGATGCTGTGACTCACCGCCCCAGACCATGACGGACCCTCCACCTCCATCGATCAACCAGCTCAGTCCGATGATGCTGTGACTCACCGCCCCAGACCATGACGGACCCTCCACCTCCATATCGATCAACCAGCTCAGTCCGATGATGCTGTGACTCACCGCCCCAGATCATGACGGACCCTCCACCTCCATATCGATCAACCAGCTCAGTCCGATGATGCTGTGACTCACCGCCCCAGACATGACGGACCTCTCCACCTCCATATCGATCAACCAGCTCAGTCCGATGATGCTGTGACTCACCGCCCCAGACCATGACGGACCCTCCACCTCCATATCGATCAACCAGCTCAGTCCGATGATGCTGTGACTCACCGCCCCAGACCATGACGGATCCTCCACCTCCATATCGATCAACCAGCTCAGTCCGATGATGCTGTGACTCACCGCCCCAGACCATGACGGACCCTCCACCTCCATATCGATCAACCAGCTCAGTCCGATGATGCTGTGACTCACCGCCCCAGACCATGACGGATCCTCCACCTCCATATCGATCAACCAGCTCAGTCCGATGATGCTGTGACTCACCGCCCCAGACCATGACGGACCTCCACCTCCATATCGATCAACCAGCTCAGTCCGATGATGCTGTGACTCACCGCCCCAGACCATGACGGACCCTCCACCTCCATATCGATCAACCAGCTCAGTCCGATGATGCTGTGACTCACCGCCCCAGACCATGACGGACCCTCCACCTCCATATCGATCAACCAGCTCAGTCCGATGATGCTGTGACTCACCGCCCCAGACCATGACGGATCCTCCACCTCCATATCGATCAACCAGCTCAGTCCGATGATGCTGTGACTCACCGCCCCAGACCATGACGGACCCTCCACCTCCAAATCGATCCCGCTCCAGAGTACAGGCCTCGGCGTAACGCTCATTCCTTTGACGATATATGTGAATCCGGCCATCACCCCTGGTGAGACCAAACCGAGACTCGTCAGTGAAGAGACCTTCTTGCCAGTCCTGTCTGGTCCAGCGACGTCGTTGCCGGTGATGTCTGGTGAGGACCTGCCTTACAACAGGCCTACAAGCCCTCAGTCCAGCCTCTCTCAGCCTATTGCGGACCTGCCTTACAACAGGCCTACAAGTCCTCAGTCCAGCCTCTCTCAGCCTATTTCGGACAGTCTGAGTACTGATGGAGGGATTGTGCGTTCCTGGTGTAACTCAGGCAGTTGTTGTTGCCATCCTGTACCTGTCCCGCAGGTGTGATGTTCGGATGTACCGATCCTGTGTAGGTGTTGTTACATGTGGTCTGCCACTGCGAGGACGATCAGCTGTCCGTCCTGTCTCCCTGTAGCGCTGTCTTAGGCGTCTCACAGTACGGACATTGCAATTTATTGCCCTGGCCACATCTGCAGTCCTCATGCCTCCTTGCAGCATGCCTAAGGCACATTCACGCAGATGAGCAGGGACCCTGGGCATCTTTCTTTTAGTGTTTTTCAGAGTCAGTAGAAAGGCCTCTTTAGTGTACTAGGTGTTCATAACTGTGACCTTAATTGCCTACCTTCTGTAAGCTGTTAGTGTCTTAACGACCGTTCCACAGGTGCTTGTTCATTAATTGTTTATGGTTCATTGAACAAGCATGGGAAACAGTGTCTAAACCCTTTACAATGAAGATCTGTGAAGTTATTTTGATTTTTTTTTTTACAAATTACCTTTGAAAGACTGGATCCTGAAAAAGGGACGTTTTTTTTTTTTGCTGAGTTTAGTCCTCGTGACTTAATGTGTAAATGAGGTTAATAAATGGAAGTGTAAACGAAAACAGCTGTGTTGTCTTCTGTAGTTACCTAGACAACATGATATCTCTAACTGTACCATGTTGTAACAGCCACTGAGACTCCTACCATTCCTAATGGGCTGGACTGAGACTCCTACCATTCCTAATGGGATGGACTGAGACTCCTACCATTCCTAATGGGATGGACTGAGACTCCTACCATTCCTAATGAGCTGGACTGAGACTCCTACCATTCCTAATGGGATGGACTGAGACTCCTACCATTCCTAATGGGCTGGACTGAGACTCCTACCATTCCTAATGGGATGGACTGAGACTCCTACCATTCCTAATGGGCTGGACTGAGATTCCTACCATTCCTAATGGGCTGGACGGAGAGAGTCAAGCATTACACCAGACCAACTACCATGTTGTAACAGCCACTGAGACTCCTACCATTCCTAATGGGATGGACTGAGACTCTTACCATTCCTAATGGGCTGGACTGAGACTCCTACCATTCCTAATGGGATGGACTGAGACTCCTACCATTCCTAATGGGATGGACTGAGACTCCTTCCATTCCTAATGGGCTGGACTGAGACTCCTACCATTCCTAATGGGATGGACTGAGACTCGTACCATTCCTAATGGGATGGACTGAGACTCGTACCATTCCTAATGGGATGGACTGAGACTCCTACCATTCCTAATGGGATGGACTGAGACTCCTACCATTCCTAATGGGCTGGACTGAGACTCCTACCATTCCTAATGGGATGGACTGAGACTCCTACCATTCCTAATGGGCTGGACTGAGACTCCTACCATTCCTAATGGGATGGACTGAGACTCCTACCATTCCTAATGGGATGGACTGAGACTCCTACCATTCCTAATGGGATGGACTGAGACTCCTACCATTCCTAATGGGATGGACTGAGACTCCTACCATTCCTAATGGGATGGACTGAGACTCCTACCATTCCTAATGGGATGGACCGAGACTCCTACCATTCCTAATGGGATGGACTGAGACTCCTACCATTCCTAATGGGATGGACTGAGACTCCTACCATTCCTAATGGGATGGACTGAGACTCCTACCATTCCTAATGGGATGGACTGAGACTCCTACCATTCCTAATGGGATGGACCGAGACTCCTACCATTCCTAATGGGATGGACTGAGACTCCTACCATTCCTAATGGGATGGACTGAGACTCCTACCATTCCTAATGGGATGGACTGAGACTCCTACCATTCCTAATGGGATGGACTGAGACTCCTACCATTCCTAATGGGATGGACTGAGACTCCTACCATTCCTAATGGGATGGACTGAGACTCCTACCATTCCTAATGGGATGGACTGAGACTCCTACCATTCCTAATGGGATGGACTGAGACTCCTACCATTCCTAATGGGATGGACTGAGACTCCTACCATTCCTAATGGGATGGACTGAGACTCCTACCATTCCTAATGGGATGGACTGAGACTCCTACCATTCCTAATGGGATGGACTGAGACTCCTTCCATTCCTAATGGGATGGACTGAGACTCCTACCATTCCTAATGGGATGGACTGAGACTCCTACCATTCCTAATGGGATGGACTGAGACTCCTACCATTCCTAATGGGATGGACTGAGACTCCTACCATTCCTAATGGGATGGACTGAGACTCCTACCATTCCTAATGGGATGGACCGAGACTCCTACCATTCCTAATGGGATGGACTGAGACTCCTACCATTCCTAATGGGATGGACTGAGACTCCTACCATTCCTAATGGGATGGACTGAGACTCCTACCATTCCTAATGGGATGGACCGAGACTCCTACCATTCCTAATGGGATGGACTGAGACTCCTACCATTCCTAATGGGATGGACTGAGACTCCTACCATTCCTAATGGGATGGACTGAGACTCCTACCATTCCTAATGGGATGGACTGAGACTCCTACCATTCCTAATGGGATGGACTGAGACTCCTGCCATTCCTAATGGGATGGACCGAGACTCCTACCATTCCTAATGGGATGGACTGAGACTCCTACCATTCCTAATGGGATGGACTGAGACTCCTACCATTCCTAATGGGATGGACCGAGACTCCTACCATTCCTAATGGGATGGACTGAGACTCCTACCATTCCTAATGGGATGGACTGAGACTCCTACCATTCCTAATGGGATGGACTGAGACTCCTACCATTCCTAATGGGATGGACCGAGACTCCTACCATTCCTAATGGGATGGACCGAGAGGGTCAAGCATTACACCAGACCAACTACCATGTTGTAACAGCCACTGAGACTCCTTCCATTCCTAATGGGATGGACCGAGAGGGTCAAGCATTACACCAGACCAACTACCATGTTGTAACAGCCACTGAGACTCCTACCATTCCTAATGGGATGGACTGAGACTCCTACCATTCCTAATGGGATGGACCGAGAGGGTCAAGCATTACACCAGACCAACTACCATGTTGTAACAGCCACTGAGACTCCTTCCATTCCTAATGGGATGGACTGAGACTCCTACCATTCCTAATGGGATGGACTGAGACTCCTACCATTCCTAATGGGATGGACTGAGACTCCTACCATTCCTAATGGGATGGACTGAGACTCCTTCCATTCCTAATGGGCTGGACTGAGACTCCTACCATTCCTAATGGGCTGGACTGAGACTCCTACCATTCCTAATGGGATGGACTGAGACTCCTACCATTCCTAATGGGATGGACTGAGACTCCTACCATTCCTAATGGGCTGGACTGAGACTCCTACCATTCCTAATGGGATGGACTGAGACTCCTTCCATTCCTAATGGGATGGACTGAGACTCCTACCATTCCTAATGGGATGGACTGAGACTCCTACCATTCCTAATGGGATGGACCGAGAGGGTCAAGCATTACACCAGACCAACTACCATGTTGTAACAGCCACTGAGACTCCTACCATTCCTAATGGGATGGACCGAGAGGGTCAAGCATTACACCAGACTGAAAAGAGTATGAACAGATTGTTTTATTATTAAAAGGTCATTAACTGGAACATACTGTACATTTGAAGTGCATTTCTCCCATAAAAACACTTATTCTGTATATTGTATTAGTCTGAGCTGTAGTTTTTATGGTACCCAGATGGTAATGTGGTATATAGTATAAATGCCTTGGTACTGTGGTATATAGTATAAATGTCTTTGTACTGTGGTATATAGTATACATGTCTTGGTACTGTGGTATATAGTATAAATGTCTTGGTACTGTGGTATATAGTATAAATGCCTTGGTACTGTGGTATATAGTATAAATGCCTTGGTACTGTGGTATATAGTATAAATGCCTTGGTACTGTGGTATATAGTATAAATGTCTTGGTACTGTGGTATATAGTATAAATGTTTTGGTACTGTGGTATATAGTATAAATGTTTTGGTACTGTGGTATATAGTATAAATGTTTTGGTACTGTGGTATATAGTATAAATGCCTTGGTACTGTGGTATATAGTATTAATGTCTTGGTACTGTGGTATATAGTATAAATGTCTTGGTACTGTGGTATATAGTATAAATGTTTTGGTACTGTGGTATATAGTATAAATGCCTTGGTACTGTGGTATATAGTATAAATGTCTTTGTACTGTGGTATATAGTATAACTGTTTTGGTACTGTGGTATATAGTATAAATGTTTTGGTACTGTGGTATATAGTATAAATGTCTTGGTACTGTGGTATATAGTATAAATGCCTTGGTACTGTGGTATATAGTATAAATGTTTTGGTACTGTGGTATATAGTATAAATGTCTTGGTACTGTGGTATATAGTATTAATGTCTTGGTACTGTGGTATATAGTATAAATGTTTTGGTACTGTGGTATATAGTATAAATGCCTTGGTACTGTGGTATATAGTATAAATGTTTTGGTACTGTGGTATATAGTATAACTGTCTCAGTACCCAGATAGATGGCGGTGGTATATAGTATACATGTTTTGGTACTGTGGTATATAGTATAACTGTCTCAGTACCCAGATAGATGGCGGTGGTATGTACATGAAGTGATGTGAGCAGGAAGGCAGGTAGTCTAGTGACTCCAGTTCAGATCTTTGTCTATTCAACAGCAGCAGCAGTAGTCCTCTCTCTCCTCACTACCCAAACTCCCAGTCTCAGCACAGGCTATGTCTCTCGCTCAGTGTTCAGTCCTTCAGCGCCGTGGTTCCGCACTCTGTGTCTCTTGTCCACAGGTGTGTCCCCACAGGTGTGTATGGTGTCCTGTGGGGGGAAGAGGAGGGGTGAGGATGTCACAGAGATTCTCCTCTTCTCTTTTACCTCCATGTTCACTCTGTTACACCTAAACAGAGATAATATAGACAGTGTTATGGGTCAGGCAGAGAGAATATAGACAGTGGGTCAGGCAGAGAGAATATAGACAGTGTTATGGGTCAGGCAGAGAGAATATAGACAGTGGGTCAGGCAGAGAGAATATAGACAGTGGGTCAGGTAGAGAGAATATAGACAGTGGGTCAGGCAGAGAGAATATAGACAGTGGGTCAGGTAGAGAGAATATAGACAGTGTTATGGGTCAGGTAGAGAGAATATAGACAGTGGGTCAGGTAGAGAGAATATAGACAGTGTTATGGGTCAGGCAGAGAGAATATAGACAGTGGGTCAGGCAGAGAGAATATAGACAGTGTTATGGGTCAGGCAGAGAGAATATAGACAGTGGGTCAGGCAGAGAGAATATAGACAGTGTTATGGGTCAGGTAGAGAGAATATAGACAGTGGGTCAGGCAGAGAGAATATAGACAGTGGGTCAGGCAGAGAGAATATAGACAGTGTTATGGGTCAGGCAGAGAGAATATAGACAGTGTTATGGGTCAGGTAGAGAGAATATAGACAGTGGGTCAGGCAGAGAGAATATAGACAGTGTTATGGGTCAGGCAGAGAGAATATAGACAGTGGGTCAGGCAGAGAGAATATAGACAGTGGGTCAGGCAGAGAGAATATAGACAGTGTTATGGGTCAGGCAGAGAGAATATAGACAGTGGGTCAGGCAGAGAGAATATAGACAGTGTTATGGGTCAGGCAGAGAGAATATAGACAGTGGGTCAGGCAGAGAGAATATAGACAGTGTTATGGGTCAGGCAGAGAGAATATAGACAGTGGGTCAGGCAGAGAGAATATAGACAGTGGGTCAGGCAGAGAGAATATAGACAGTGTTATGGGTCAGGCAGAGAGAATATAGACAGTGGGTCAGGCAGAGAGAATATAGACAGTGTTATGGGTCAGGCAGAGAGAATATAGACAGTGGGTCAGGCAGAGAGAATATAGACAGTGGGTCAGGCAGAGAGAATATAGACAGTGGGTCAGGCAGAGAGAATATAGACAGTGTTATGGGTCAGGTAGAGAGAATATAGACAGTGGGTCAGGCAGAGAGAATATAGACAGTGGGTCAGGCAGAGAGAATATAGACAGTGTTATGGGTCAGGTAGAGAGAATATAGACAGTGGGTCAGGTAGAGAGAATATAGACAGTGGGTCAGGTAGAGAGAATATAGACAGTGGGTCAGGCAGAGAGAATATAGACAGTGTCAGGGTCAGAGAGAGAATATAGACAGTGGGTCAGGCAGAGAGAATATAGACAGTGTTATGGGTCAGGCAGAGAGAATATAGACAGTGGGTCAGGCAGAGAGAATATAGACAGTGTTATGGGTCAGGCAGAGAGAATATAGACAGTGGGTCAGGCAGAGAGAATATAGACAGTGTTATGGGTCAGGCAGAGAGAATATAGACAGTGGGTCAGGCAGAGAGAATATAGACAGTGTTATGGGTCAGGCAGAGAGAATATAGACAGTGGGTCAGGCAGAGAGAATATAGACAGTGTTATGGGTCAGGCAGAGAGAATATAGACAGTGGGTCAGGCAGAGAGAATATAGACAGTGTTATGGGTCAGGCAGAGAGAATATAGACAGTGTTATGGGTCAGGCAGAGAGAATATAGACAGTGGGTCAGGTAGAGAGAATATAGACAGTGGGTCAGGTAGAGAGAATATAGACAGTGTTATGGGTCAGGCAGAGAGAATATAGACAGTGGGTCAGGCAGAGAGAATATAGACAGTGTTATGGGTCAGGCAGAGAGAATATAGACAGTGTTATGGGTCAGGCAGAGAGAATATAGACAGTGGGTCAGGCAGAGAGAATATAGACAGTGTTATGGGTCAGGTAGAGAGAATATAGACAGTGTTATGGGTCAGGTAGAGAGAATATAGACAGTGGGTCAGGTAGAGAGAATATAGACAGTGGGTCAGGTAGAGAGAATATAGACAGTGGGTCAGGCAGATAGAATATAGACAGTGGGTCAGGTAGAGAGAATATAGACAGTGTTATGGGTCAGGCAGAGAGAATATAGACAGTGGGTCAGGTAGAGAGAATATAGACAGTGGGTCAGGGGTCAGGTAGAGAGAATATAGACAGTGGGTCAGGTAGAGAGAATATAGACAGTGGGTCAGGCAGATAGAATATAGACAGTGGGTCAGGTAGAGAGAATATAGACAGTGTTATGGGTCAGGCAGAGAGAATATAGACAGTGGGTCAGGTAGAGAGAATATAGACAGTGGGTCAGGCAGATAGAATATAGACAGTGGGTCAGGTAGAGAGAATATAGACAGTGTTATGGGTCAGGCAGAGAGAATATAGACAGTGGGTCAGGCAGAGAGAATATAGACAGTGTTATGGGTCAGGCAGAGAGAATATAGACAGTGGGTCAGGCAGAGAGAATATAGACAGTGTTATGGGTCAGGTAGAGAGAATATAGACAGTGTTATGGGTCAGGTAGAGAGAATATAGACAGTGGGTCAGGTAGAGAGAATATAGACAGTGGGTCAGGTAGAGAGAATATAGACAGTGGGTCAGGCAGATAGAATATAGACAGTGGGTCAGGTAGAGAGAATATAGACAGTGTTATGGGTCAGGCAGAGAGAATATAGACAGTGGGTCAGGTAGAGAGAATATAGACAGTGGGTCAGGCAGATAGAATATAGACAGTGGGTCAGGTAGAGAGAATATAGACAGTGGGTCAGGTAGAGAGAATATAGACAGTGGGTCAGGCAGATAGAATATAGACAGTGGGTCAGGTAGAGAGAATATAGACAGTGTTATGGGTCAGGCAGAGAGAATATAGACAGTGGGTCAGGTAGAGAGAATATAGACAGTGGGTCAGGCAGATAGAATATAGACAGTGGGTCAGGTAGAGAGAATATAGACAGTGGGTCAGGCAGATGGAATATAGACAGTGGGTCAGGTAGAGAGAATATAGACAGTGGGTCAGGTAGAGAGAATATAGACAGTGGGTCAGGCAGATAGAATATAGACAGTGGGTCAGGTAGAGAGAATATAGACAGTGGGTCAGGCAGATAGAATATAGACAGTGGGTCAGGTAGAGAGAATATAGACAGTGGGTCAGGCAGATAGAATATAGACAGTGGGTCAGGTAGAGAGAATATAGACAGTGGGTCAGGTAGAGAGAATATAGACAGTGGGTCAGGCAGATAGAATATAGACAGTGGGTCAGGTAGAGAGAATATAGACAGTGGGTCAGGTAGAGAGAATATAGACAGTGGGTCAGGTAGAGAGAATATAGACAGTGGGTCAGGTAGAGAGAATATAGACAGTGGGTCAGGCAGATAGAATATAGACAGTGGGTCAGGCAGATAGAATATAGACAGTGGGTCAGGTAGAGAGAATATAGACAGTGGGTCAGGTAGAGAGAATATAGACAGTGAGTCAGGTAGAGAGAATATAGACAGTGGGTCAGGCAGATAGAATATAGACAGTGGGTCAGGTAGAGAGAATATAGACAGTGGGTCAGGTAGAGAGAATATAGACAGTGGGTCAGGTAGAGAGAATATAGACAGTGGGTCAGGTAGAGAGAATATAGACAGTGTTATGGGTCAGGCAGAGAGAATATAGACAGTGGGTCAGGTAGAGAGAATATAGACAGTGGGTGAGGTAGAGAGAATATAGACAGTGTTATGGGTCAGGCAGAGAGAATATAGACAGTGGGTCAGGTAGAGAGAATATAGACAGTGGGTCAGGTAGAGAGAATATAGACAGTGTTATGGGTCAGGCAGAGAGAATATAGACAGTGTTATGGGTCAGGCAGAGAGAATATAGACAGTGTTATGGGTCAGGCAGAGAATATAGACAGTGGGTCAGGCAGAGAGAATATAGACAGTGGGTCAGGCAGAGAGAATATAGACAGTGGGTCAGGCAGAGAGAATATAGACAGTGGGTCAGGTAGAGAGAATATAGACAGTGGGTCAGGCAGAGAGAATATAGACAGTGGGTCAGGCAGAGAGAATATAGACAGTGTTATGGGTCAGGCAGAGAGAATATAGACAGTGTTATGGGTCAGGCAGAGAGAATATAGACAGTGTTATGAATCAGGCAGAGAGAATATAGACAGTGTTATGGGTCAGGCAGAGAGAATATAGACAGTGGGTCAGGCAGAGAGAATATAGACAGTGTTATGGGTCAGGCAGAGAGAATATAGACAGTGGGTCAGGCAGAGAGAATATAGACAGTGTCAGGCAGAGAGAATATAGACAGGTCAGGCAGAGAGAATATAGACAGTGGGTCAGGTAGAGAGAATATAGACAGTGTTATGGGTCAGGCAGAGAGAATATAGACAGTGGGTCAGGCAGAGAGATATAGACAGTGGGTCAGGCAGAGAATATAGAATCAGGCAGAGAGAATATAGACAGTGGGTCAGGCAGAGAGAATATAGACAGTGGGTCAGGCAGAGAGAATATAGACAGTGGGGTCAGGCAGAGAGAATATAGACAGTGGGTCAGGCAGAGAGAATATAGACAGTTGGGTCAGGTAGAGAGAATATAGACAGTGGGTCAGGCAGAGAGAATATAGACAGTGTTATGGGTCAGAGAGAATATAGACAGTGTTATGGGTCAGGTAGAGAGAATATAGACAGTGGGAGAGAGAATATAGACAGTGGGTCAGGCAGAGAGAATATAGACAGTGGGTCAGGCAGAGAGAATATAGACAGTGGGTCAGGTAGAGAGAATATAGACAGTGGGTCAGGCAGAGAGAATATAGACAGTGTTATGGGTCAGGCAGAGAGAATATAGACAGTGTTATGGGTCAGGCAGAGAGAATATAGACAGTGTTATGGGTCAGGCAGAGAGAATATAGACAGTGTTATGGGTCAGGCAGAGAGAATATAGACAGTGGGTCAGGCAGAGAGAATATAGACAGTGTTATGGGTCAGGCAGAGAGAATATAGACAGTGTTATGGGTCAGGCAGAGAGAATATAGACAGTGGGTCAGGCAGAGAGAATATAGACAGGGGTCAGAGAGAATATAGACAGTGTTATGGGTCAGGCAGAGAGAATATAGACAGTGGGTCAGGTAGAGAGAATATAGACAGTGGGTCAGGCAGAGAGAATATAGACAGTGTTATGGGTCAGGCAGAGAGAATATAGACAGTGGGTCAGGCAGAGAGAATATAGACAGTGGGTCAGGCAGAGAGAATATAGACAGTGGGTCAGGCAGAGAGAATATAGACAGTGTTATGGGTCAGGCAGAGAGAATATAGACAGTGTTATAGACAGTGGGTCAGGCAGAGAGAATATAGACAGTGGGTCAGGCAGAGAATATAGACAGTGGGTCAGGCAGAGAGAATATAGACAGTGGGTCAGGCAGAGAGAATATAGACAGTGGAGAGAATATAGACAGTGGGTCAGGCAGAGAGAATATAGACAGTCAGGCAGAGAGAATATAGACAGGGGTCAGGCAGAGAGAATATAGACAGTGTTATGGGTCAGGCAGAGAGAATATAGACAGTGGGTCAGGCAGAGAGAATATAGACAGTGGGTCAGGTAGAGAGAATATAGACAGTGTTATGGGTCAGAGAGAATATAGACAGTGGGTCAGGCAGAGAGAATATAGACAGTGGGTCAGGCAGAGAGAATATAGACAGTGGGTCAGGCAGAGAGAATATAGACAGTGGGTCAGGCAGAGAGAATATAGACAGTGGGTCAGGCAGAGAGAATATAGACAGTGGGTCAGGTGGAGAATATAGACAGTGGGTCAGGTAGAGAGAATATAGACAGTGGGTCAGGCAGAGAGAATATAGACAGTGGGTCAGGCAGAGAGAATATAGACAGTGTTATGGGTCAGGCAGAGAGAATATAGACAGTGGGTCAGGCAGAGAGAATATAGACAGTGTTATGGGTCAGGTAGAGAGAATATAGACAGTGTTATGGGTCAGGCAGAGAGAATATAGACAGTGGGTCAGGCAGAGAGAATATAGACAGTGTTATGGGTCAGGCAGAGATAATAATGACAGTGTTATGGGTCAGGCAGAGATAATATAGACAGTGAATATAGACAGTGGGTCAGGTAGAGAGAATATAGACAGTGGGTCAGGTAGAGAGAATATAGACAGTGGGTCAGGCAGAGAGAATATAGACAGTGTTATGGGTCAGGCAGAGAGAATATAGACAGTGGGTCAGGCAGAGAGAATATAGACAGTGGGTCAGGCAGAGAGAATATAGACAGTGGGTCAGGCAGAGAGAATATAGACAGTGGGTCAGGCAGAGAGAATATAGACAGTGGGTCAGGCAGAGAGAATATAGACAGTGTTATGGGTCAGGCAGAGAGAATATAGACAGTGGGTCAGGCAGAGAGAATATAGACAGTGGGTCAGGCAGAGAGAATATAGACAGTGGGTCAGGCAGAGAGAATATAGACAGTGTAATGGGTCAGGCAGAGAGAATATAGACAGTGTTATGGGTCAGGCAGAGAGAATATAGACAGTGGGTCAGGCAGAGAGAATATAGACAGTGTTATGGGTCAGGCAGAGAGAATATAGACAGTGGGTCAGGCAGAGAGAATATAGACAGTGTTATGGGTCAGGCAGAGAGAATATAGACAGTGGGTCAGGCAGAGAGAATATAGACAGTGGGTCAGGCAGAGAGAATATAGACAGTGTTATGGGTCAGGTAGAGAGAATATAGACAGTGGGTCAGGTAGAGAGAATATAGACAGTGGGTCAGGCAGAGAGAATATAGACAGTGTTATGGGTCAGGTAGAGAGAATATAGACAGTGGGTCAGGCAGAGAGAATATAGACAGTGGGTCAGGCAGAGAGAATATAGACAGTGGGTCAGGCAGAGTGAATATAGACAGTGTTATGGGTCAGGCAGAGTGAATATAGACAGTGTTATGGGTCAGGCAGAGAGAATATAGACAGTGGGTCAGGCAGAGAGAATATAGACAGTGTAATGGGTCAGGCAGAGAGAATATAGACAGTGGGTCAGGCAGAGAGAATATAGACAGTGGGTCAGGTAGAGAGAATATAGACAGTGGGTCAGGTAGAGAGAATATAGACAGTGGGTCAGGCAGAGAGAATATAGACAGTGGGTCAGGCAGAGAGAATATAGACAGTGTTATGGGTCAGGCAGAGAGAATATAGACAGTGCGTCAGGCAGAGAGAATATAGACAGTGGGTCAGGTAGAGAGAATATAGACAGTGTTATGGGTCAGGTAGAGAGACTATAGACAGTGGGTCAGGTAGAGAGAATATAGACAGTGGGTCAGGCAGAGAGAATATAGACAGTGGGTCAGGCAGAGAGAATATAGACAGTGGGTCAGGCAGAGAGAATATAGACAGTGGGTCAGGCAGAGAGAATATAGACAGTGGGTCAGGTAGAGAGAATATAGACAGTGGGTCAGGTAGAGAGAATATAGACAGTGGGTCAGGCAGAGAGAATATAGACAGTGGGTCAGGCAGAGAGAATATAGACAGTGTTATGGGTCAGGCAGAGTGAATATAGACAGTGGGTCAGGCAGAGAGAATATAGACAGTGTTATGGGTCAGGTAGAGAGAATATAGACAGTGTTATGGGTCAGGCAGAGAGAATATAGACAGTGGGTCAGGCAGAGAGAATATAGACAGTGTTATGGGTCAGGCAGAGATAATAAAGACAGTGTTATGGGTCAGGCAGAGATAATATAGACCGTGTTATGAGTCAGGTAGAGAGAATATAGACAGTGGGTCAGGCAGAGAGAATATAGACAGTGGGTCAGGCAGAGAGAATATAGACAGTGTTATGGGTCAGGCAGAGAGAATATAGACAGTGGGTCAGGCAGAGAGAATATAGACAGTGGGTCAGGCAGAGAGAATATAGACAGTGGGTCAGGCAGAGAGAATATAGACAGTGGGTCAGGCAGAGAGAATATAGACAGTGGGTCAGGCAGAGAGAATATAGACAGTGTTATGGGTCAGGCAGAGAGAATATAGACAGTGGGTCAGGCAGAGAGAATATAGACAGTGTTATGGGTCAGGCAGAGAGAATATAGACAGTGGGTCAGGCAGAGAGAATATAGACAGTGTTATGGGTCAGGTAGAGAGAATATAGACAGTGTTATGGGTCAGGCAGAGAGAATATAGACAGTGGGTCAGGCAGAGAGAATATAGACAGTGTTATGGGTCAGGCAGAGATAATATAGACTGTTATGGGTCAGGCAGAGAGAATATAGACAGTGTTATGGGTCAGGCAGAGAGAATATAGACAGTGTTATGGGTCAGGCAGAGAGAATATAGACAGTGTTATGGGTCAGGCAGAGAGAATATAGACAGTGTTATGGGTCAGGCAGAGAGAATATAGACAGTGTTATGGGTCAGGCAGAGAGAATATAGACAGTGTTATGGGTCAGGCAGAGAGAATATAGACAGTGGGTCAGGCAGAGAGAATATAGACAGTGGGTCAGGCAGAGAGAATATAGACAGTGTTATGGGTCAGGTAGAGAGAATATAGACAGTGTTATGGGTCAGGCAGAGAGAATATAGACAGTGGGTCAGGCAGAGAGAATATAGACAGTGGGTCAGGCAGAGAGAATATAGACAGTGGGTCAGGCAGAGAGAATATAGACAGTGGGTCAGGCAGAGAGAATATAGACAGTGTTATGGGTCAGGCAGAGAGAATATAGACAGTGGGTCAGGCAGAGAGAATATAGACAGTGGGTCAGGCAGAGAGAATATAGACAGTGGGTTAGGCAGAGAGAATATAGACAGTGGGTCAGGCAGAGAGAATATAGACAGTGGGTCAGGCAGAGAGAATATAGACAGTGGGTCAGGCAGAGAGAATATAGACAGTGGGTCAGGCAGAGAGAATATAGACAGTGTTATGGGTCAGGCAGAGAGAATATAGACAGTGGGTCAGGCAGAGAGAATATAGACAGTGGGTCAGGCAGAGAGAATATAGACAGTGTTATGGGTCAGGCAGAGAGAATATAGACAGTGTTATGGGTCAGGCAGAGAGAATATAGACAGTGGGTCAGGCAGAGAGAATATAGACAGTGTTATGGGTCAGGTAGAGAGAATATAGACAGTGTTATGGGTCAGGTAGAGAGAATATAGACAGTGGGTCAGGCAGAGAGAATATAGACAGTGTTATGGGTCAGGCAGAGAGAATATAGACAGTGTTATGGGTCAGGTAGAGAGAATATAGACAGTGGGTCAGGTAGAGAGAATATAGACAGTGGGTCAGGCAGAGAGAATATAGACAGTGGGTCAGGCAGAGAGAATATAGACAGTGGGTCAGGTAGAGAGAATATAGACAGTGTTATGGGTCAGGCAGAGAGAATATAGACAGTGTTATGGGGCAGGCAGAGAGAATATAGACAGTGGGTCAGGCAGAGAGAATATAGACAGTGTTATGGGTCAGGTAGAGAGAATATAGACAGTGTTATGGGTCAGGTAGAGAGAATATAGACAGTGTTATGGGTCAGGCAGAGAGAATATAGACAGTGTTATGGGTCAGGTAGAGAGAATATAGACAGTGGGTCAGGTAGAGAGAATATAGACAGTGGGTCAGGCAGAGAGAATATAGACAGTGGGTCAGGCAGAGAGAATATAGACAGTGGGTCAGGTAGAGAGAATATAGACAGTGTTATGGGTCAGGCAGAGAGAATATAGACAGTGGGTCAGGCAGAGAGAATATAGACAGTGGGTCAGGCAGAGAGAATATAGACAGTGGGTCAGGCAGAGAGAATATAGACAGTGGGTCAGGTAGAGAGAATATAGACAGTGTTATGGGTCAGGTAGAGAGAATATAGACAGTGGGTCAGGCAGAGAGAATATAGACAGTGGGTCAGGCAGAGAGAATATAGACAGTGGGTCAGGTAGAGAGAATATAGACAGTGTTATGGGGCAGGCAGAGAGAATATAGACAGTGGGTCAGGCAGAGAGAATATAGACAGTGTTATGGGTCAGGCAGAGAGAATATAGACAGTGGGTCAGGCAGAGAGAATATAGACAGTGGGTCAGGCAGAGAGAATATAGACAGTGGGTCATGCAGAGAGAATATAGACAGTGGGTCAGGTAGAGAGAATATAGACAGTGTTATGGGTCAGGCAGAGAGAATATAGACAGTGTTATGGGTCAGGCAGAGAGAATATAGACAGTGGGTCAGGCAGAGAGAATATAGACAGTGGGTCAGGTAGAGAGAATATAGACAGTGGGTCAGGCAGAGAGAATATAGACAGTGGGTCAGGCAGAGAGAATATAGACAGTGGGTCAGGTAGAGAGAATATAGACAGTGTTATGGGGCAGGCAGAGAGAATATAGACAGTGGGTCAGGTAGAGAGAATATAGACAGTGGGTCAGGCAGAGAGAATATAGACAGTGGGTCAGGCAGAGAGAATATAGACAGTGGGTCAGGCAGAGAGAATATAGACAGTGTTATGGGTCAGGCAGAGAGAATATAGACAGTGGGTCAGGCAGAGAGAATATAGACAGTGGGTCAGGCAGAGAGAATATAGACAGTGGGTCAGGCAGAGAGAATATAGACAGTGGGTCAGGCAGAGAGAATATAGACAGTGTTATGGGTCAGGCAGAGAGAATATAGACAGTGGGTCAGGCAGAGAGAATATAGACAGTGGGTCAGGCAGAGTGAATATAGACAGTGGGTCAGACAGAGAGAATATAGACAGTGGGTCAGGCAGAGAGAATATAGACAGTGGGTCAGGTAGAGAGAATATAGACAGTGGGTCAGGCAGAGAGAATATAGACACGGTTATGGGGCAGGAACATTTTAGCAGTGTGCATGTGAGACAGAGGGGGCAGTAGCCCTCCTCAGTTTAAACCATGTTGTTTGAGAATGAGTCTCACTCTCTCGTCAGTTAAGAACAAATTCTTATTTACAATGACGGCCTACCAGGGAACAGGTTAACTGCCTTGTTCAGGGGCAGAACGACAGATTTTTACCTTGTCAGCTCTGGGATTCGATCCAGAAACCTTTCGGTTACTGGCCCAACGATCTAACCACTAGGTTACCTGCCTCCTCTACACTCTAACCACTAGGTTACCTGCCACCCCGTCTTCTACAGGACTGTGTGAACACAAACCTCTGGTCTTAATCACACACTCCAGCCGCAGCGGGTGTTTCACCCTTTGACCCCTGACATCCCTGGACACGCCCACAGGTGGCGTTGGTGATGAGGTCTTACCTCAGGGGAATGGTCCTCTGGAGTGCAGGGGCATGCAGCGTCGGTGGGGGCAGTGGTGTCTGTGGTACCTTCTCCGTATGTTCAAGATGTCTGGAGAGAGAGAGAGATTAAGGGTCCATTAGGACTAACGCTCAGAAATATCACGTAGTCGCTGCATGGCCTACACTCTACCTTCTGTAGTCGATTTGAGCATGTCAACATATTGATGGTTAAGGCCAGAGACAGGTTGGTCACTGAGCTGTTGTAAGTTCTCCTGTTATAGCTAAACTACTACAACTAGTCTTAGTTTATCAGGCTGTTTCAGTTTATCAGCCTGTTGTTGATATACCAGCCAGTTTCAGTCTACCTGCTTATTGTTAATTTATCAGCCAGGTTCAGTCTATCAGCCTGTTTCAGTTTATCAGTCTACTGTACCTATCTGTTGTTAGTTAATCAGTCATTTATCAGCCAGGTTCAGTCTACCTGCCTGTTAATTTATCAGCCAGGTTCAGTCTATCAGCCTGTTTCAGTTTATCAGTCTACTGTACCTATCTGTTGTTAGTTAATCAGTCATTTATCAGCCAGGTTCAGTCTACCTGCCTGTTAATTTATCAGCCAGGTTCAGTCTATCTGCCTGTTAATTTATCTGCCAGGTTCAGTCTATCTGCCTCTTAATTTATCAGCTAGGTTCAGTCTACCTGCCTGTTAATTTATCAGCTAGGTTCAGTCTATCTGCCTGTTAATTTATCAGCTAGGTTCAGTCTATCTGCCTGTTAATTTATCAGCTAGGTTCAGTCTACCTGCCTGTTAATTTATCAGCTAGGTTCAGTCTACCTGCCTGTTAATATATCAGCCAGGTTCAGTCTACCTGCCTGTTAATTTATCAGCTAGGTTCAGTCTACCTGCCTGTTAATTTATCAGCCAGGTTCAGTCTACCTATCTGTTGTTAGTTAATCAGTCATTTTCAGTCTACCTGCCTGTTGTTCTGGATAAGAGCGTCTGCTAAATGACTTAAATGTAAATGTAAATGTTGTTCATTTATCAGCCAGGTTCAGTCTACCTGCCTGTTAATATATCAGCCAGGTTCAGTCTACCTGCCTGTTGTTAATATATCAGCCAGGTTCAGTCTACCTGCCTGTTGTTAATATATCAGCCAGGTTCAGTCTAACTATCTGTTGTTAGTTAATCAGTCATTTTCAGTCTACCTGCCTGTTGTTAATTTATCAGCCAGGTTCAGTCTACCTGCCTGTTGTTAATTTATTAGCCAGGTTCAGTCTACCTGCCTGTTGTTAATATATCAGCCAGGTTCAGTCTACCTGCCTGTTGTTAATATACCAGCCAGGTTCAGTCTACCTGCCTGTTGTTGATTTATCAGCCAGGTTCAGTCTACCTGCCTGTTGTTAATATACCAGCCAGGTTCAGTCTACCTGCCTGTTAATTTATCAGCCAGGTTCAGTCTACCTGCCTGTTAATATATCAGCCAGGTTCAGTCTACCTGCCTGTTAATTTATCAGCCAGGTTCAGTCTACCTGCCTGTTAATATATCAGCCAGGTTCAGTCTACCTGCCTGTTAATTTATCAGCCAGGTTCAGTCTACCTGCCTGTTAATATATCAGCCAGGTTCAGTCTACCTGCCTGTTGTTAATTTATCAGCCAGGTTCAGTCTACCTACCTGTTGTTAATATATCAGCCAGGTTCAGTCTACCTGCCTGTTGTTAATATACCAGCCAGGTTCAGTCTACCTGCCTGTTGTTAATTTATCAGCCAGGTTCAGTCTACCTGCCTGTTGTTAATATATCAGCCAGGTTCAGTCTACCTGCCTGTTAATTTATCAGCCAGGTTCAGTCTACCTGCCTGTTAATTTATCAGCCAGGTTCAGTCTACCTGCCTGTTGTTAATATACCAGCCAGGTTCAGTCTACCTGCCTGTTGTTAATATATCAGCCAGGTTCAGTCTACCTGCCTGTTGTTAATATACCAGCCAGGTTCAGTCTACCTGACCATAAACCTCTTAGTTCCTTTGTATCCTTCCTTCCACATCCTGCCTCACCTGCAGGGAACCTCTGTAGGGTAATTGTACCTGCCCGGTGGACCACCTGTATTCCCCTATTAGGATATAGCTACTATAGTGTAGGCTATAAGCCCATTGACCTCTGAAGATAACCAGCGGTCTCTTTCTCTAATAAACCACCGTTTTAATGATGACTTTATACCTCCCGCTGCCATAAAGCGCCTTTCTACCGCCTGTTCCGAGGACAGACCGGCAGGAAGAGATAAAAACTCCGATGCCTTTATGACCGAGTGACCCCCCCCCCCCGCAATGGGCTCTCTCTCCCTCGCTCTCTTCCCTTCTCCCCCCCTCCCTCGCTCTCTTCCCTTCTCCCTCCCTCCCTCGCTCTCTTCCCTTCTCCCTCCCTCCCTCGCTCTCTTCCCTTCTCCCCCTCCCACCCCCACCCCTCGTACGCATCCCCGGATTATTCTCCTTTCCAGGCGCTCCGTGTTAATCAGGCTCGCGCATTAGCATTCCGTTATACACCGTGATTAACAATATCGCAGCGCGCGGGAACTCCACCGACCAGACAATAGACCGGTGGACCTGCGGCTGAGCCCCGGTCTCTCTCACTCACCCCCACCCAGTCATAAAGGCCCTGTAAAGTATCGGGTCGCAGAGTGTTCTGGTGAATTAACGCGCTTCAGCCAAATCTCGACTCATTACTGCAGTGACTGCACGCACTAAATCACCCGAGGTCGTCAACCCGTGGCGGTAGAGCGCACGCTGCGTCAACCCGTGGCGGTAGAGCGCACGCTGCAGCTGTGTTTCCATCACTCGGCCCTAATTCTATAGGCCTACGCTCCAATTATTGTTGTGTTATGTCAACTTTAGATTGAAATCCATCCAATCAGAAGACCAGATGATGTTGTATAGGCTCGTAGATGATCAACACTTTATCATCCGAGTTGAAGATGAATGGCTTTAGTCACATGCATTTTATCACGGCCTGTTTCAAGGTAGACCAACTCCAATGTATGTTTCACCACTGAGCTGTATGCCATGTGTCCTTATAACAACATGGGAATATTCAGTAGGTGGATGGTGTTCTGCAGTAGCCTATGGGCTAGATAGAATAGCCTAAATATGGGGAACTAGGGGTCTTCCTCAAAGCAGTGTAATATAGTTCTAGACCTATACATGGTCTATTACCAAAGTCTAGTTGAATAGACTTCTAGAAAAGTGGTGTATTGTGTTCCTACTATATTTTAGTAATATAGTTCTATAGCAGAGTGTAATATAGTTCTAGACCTATACATGGTCTATTACCAAAGTCTAGTTGGATAGACTTCTTGTTCCTACTATATTTTAGTAATATAGTTCTATAGTGGAGTGTAATATAGTTCTATAGTGTAATATAGTTCTATAGTGTAATATAGTTCTATAGAAGAGTGTAATATAGTTCTATAGTGTAATATAGTTCTATAGTGTAATATAGTTCTATAGTGTAATATAGTTCTATAGTGTGATGTAATATAGTTCTATAGTGTAATATAGTTCTATAGCAGAGTGTAATATAGTTCTATAGTGGAATGTAATATAGTGTGATGTAATATAGTTCTATAGTGTAATATAGTTCTATAGTGTAATATAGTTCTATAGCAGAGTGTAATATAGTTCTATAGTGTGATGTAATATAGGTCTATAGTGTGATGTAATATAGTTCTATAGTGTAATATAGTTCTATAGTGTAATATAGTTCTATAGCAGAGTGTAATATAGTTCTATAGTGGAATGTAATATAGTTCTATAGTGTAATATAGTTCTATAGTGTAATATAGTTCTATAGCAGAGTGTAATATAGTTCTATAGTGTGATGTAATATAGTTCTATAGCAGAGTGTAATATAGTTCTATAGTGTAATATAGTTCTATAGTGGAATGTAATATAGTTCTATAGTGTAATATAGTTCTATAGTGTAATATAGTTCTATAGTGTAATATAGTTCTATAGCAGAGTGTAATATAGTTCTATAGTGTGATGTAATATAGTTCTATAGCAGAGTGTAATATAGTTCTATAGTGTAATATAGTTCTATAGTGTGATGTAATATAGTTCTATAGTGTAATATAGTTCTATAGTGGAATGTAATATAGTTCTATAGTGTAATATAGTTCTATAGTGTGATGTAATATAGTTCTATAGTGTGATGTAATATAGTTCTATAGTGTAATATAGTTCTATAGTGTGATGTAATATAGTTCTATAGTGTGATGTAATATAGTTCTATAGTGTGATGTAATATAGTTCTATAGTGTGATGTAATATAGTTCTATAGTGTGATGTAATATAGTTCTATAGTGTGATGTAATATAGTGTGATGTAATATAGGTCTATAGTGTAATATAGTTCTATAGTGTGATGTAATATAGTTCTATAGTGTAATATAGGTCTATAGTGTAATATAGTTCTATAGTGTGATGTAATATAGTTCTATAGTGTGATGTAATATAGTTCTATAGTGTGATGTAATATAGTTCTATAGTGTGATGTAATATAGTTCTATAGTGTGATGTAATATAGTTCTATAGTGTAATATAGTTCTATAGTGTAATATAGTTCTATAGTGTGATGTAATATAGTTCTATAGTGTGATGTAATACAGTTCTATAGTGTGATGTAATATAGTTCTATAGTGTGATGTAATATAGGTCTATAGTGTAATATAGTTCTATAGTGTGATGTAATATAGGTCTATAGTGTAATATAGTTCTATAGTGTGATGTAATATAGTTCTATAGTGTGATGTAATATAGTTCTATAGTGTGATGTAATATAGTTCTATAGTGTGATGTAATATAGTTCTATAGTGTAATATAGTTCTATAGTGTGATGTAATATAGGTCTATAGTGGAATGTAATATAGTGTGATGTAATATAGGTCTATAGTGTGATGTAATGTAGTTCTATAGTGTGATGTAATATAGGTCTATAGTGGAATGTAATATATTGTGATGTAATATAGGTCTATAGTGTAATATAGTTCTATAGTGGAGTGTATTATAATGTCTTTGTGTTGTCCTACCTCTATAGTTCTATAGTGTGATGTAATATAGGTCTATAGTGTAATATAGTTCTATAGTGGAGTGTAATATAGTGTGATGTAATATAGGTCTATAGTGTAATATAGTTCTATAGTGTGATGTAATATAGTTCTATAGTGTGATGTAATATAGGTCTATAGTGTAATATAGTTCTATAGTGTGATGTAATATAGTTCTATAGTGTGATGTAATATAGGTCTATAGTGTAATATAGTTCTATAGTGTGATGTAATATAGTTCTATAGTGGAATGTAATATAGGTCTATAGTGTAATATAGTTCTATAGTGTGATGTAATATAGTTCTATAGTGTGATGTAATATAGGTCTATAGTGTAATATAGTTCTATAGTGGAGTGTAATATAGTGTGATGTAATATAGGTCTATAGTGTAATATAGTTCTATAGTGTGATGTAATATAGTTCTATAGTGTGATGTAATATAGGTCTATAGTGTAATATAGTTCTATAGTGTGATGTAATATAGTTCTATAGTGTGATGTAATATAGGTCTATAGTGTAATATAGTTCTATAGTGGAGTGTAATATAGTGTGATGTAATATAGGTCTATAGTGTAATATAGTTCTATAGTGGAGTGTAATATAGTGTGATGTAATATAGGTCTATAGTGTAATATAGTTCTATAGTGGAGTGTATTATAATGTCTTTGTGTTGTCCTACCTCTATAGGTCTATAGTGTAATATAGTTCTATATAGTGTATTATAATGTCTTTGTGTTGTCCTACCTCTATAGGTCTATAGTGTAATATAGTTCTATAGTGGAGTGTATTATAATGTCTTTGTGTTGTCCTACCTCTATAGTTCTATAGTGGAGTGTATTATAATGTCTTTGTGTTGTCCTACCTCTATAGTTCTATAGTGTGATGTAATATAGGTCTATAGTGTAATATAGTTCTATAGTGGAGTGTATTATAATGTCTTTGTGTTGTCCTACCTCTATAGGTCTATAGTGTAATATAGTTCTATAGTGGAGTGTATTATAATGTCTTTGTGTTGTCCTACCTCTATAGGTCTATAGTGTGATGTAATATAGTTCTATAGTGTGATGTAATATAGTTCTATAGTGGAGTGTATTATAATGTCTTTGTGTTGTCCTACCTCTATAGGTCTATAGTGTAATATAGTTCTATAGTGTATTATAATGTCTTTGTGTTGTCCTACCTCTATAGGTCTATAGTGTAATATAGTTCTATAGTGGAGTGTATTATAATGTCTTTGTGTTGTCCTACCTGGTCTCACTGCAGAAACAGATCCTAGAACAGTTACTAGCAGCAGCAGGTACAGTAGGCTGATGATCCTCATGGCTGGATAGGAAGGGTCTGGAGCTCCTCTCTCTACCCAGGAATCAGTCTCTCTCTCTCTGGGAAGGATGCTGTGGTGCTGTGGGTCCCTCTCAGGATAGGAAGGGTCTGGAGCTCCTCTCTCTACCCAGGAATCAGTCTCTCTCTCTCTCTGGGAAGGATGCTATGGTGCTGTGGGTCCCTCTCAGGATAGGAAGGGCCTGGAGCTCCTCTCTCTACCCAGGAATCAGTCTCTCTCTCTCTGGGAAGGATGCTATGGTGCTGTGGGTCCCTCTCAGGATAGGAAGGGCCTGGAGCTCCTCTCTCTACCCAGGAATCAGTCTCTCTCTCTCTGGGAAGGATGCTATGGTGCTGTGGGTCCCTCTCAGGATAGGAAGGGTCTGGAGCTCCTCTCTCTACCCAGGAATCAGTCTCTCTCTCTGGGCAGGATGCTATGGTGCTGTGGGTCCCTCTCAGGATAGGAAGGGTCTGGAGCTCCTCTCTCTACCCAGGAATCAGTCTCTCTCTCTGGGCAGGATGCTATGGTGCTGTGGGTCCCTCTCAGGATAGGAAGTGCCTGGAGCTCGTCTCTCTACCCAGGAATCAGTCTCTCTTTCTGGGCAGGATGCTGTGGGTCCCTCTCAGGATCTCTTCTCAGTTAATGAATGTGTGTCTTCAGTGTGTGTGTCCGTCGTGGGTCTTTGTCCAGAGAGTGATTGTCTCTGTGAATGAGAGCAAAGTGACAAAGCTCCCTCCACCCCTCTGCCTCTTATACTGCCATCAGCCTGCCCTGCCCCCGACACACTCACCCCCCCCCCCCGACTGTTCCTTCTATTGACACCACATGTAGTAGGTGATGCTGACAGGAAGCCCCCACCCCCCACATGTGCCTTCAGGAAGTTTTCACACCCCTTGACTTTTGCATCATTTTGTGGTGTTAAAGCCTAGTGCTAGCCATATTAATACCTATGCAAAGTGAGGGTTCATTAGCGTGTGTGCTAACGGCCGGCTCTGCAGTTCGTGGCTGTCCATTCACATGCTATCTGCGCCATTACATGTGAATGAGGATTAGAGAAACCGCAGGACACTAACGGATCTCAGACACAAGATGGCCGACAAGACTTTGAACAAACACCTGGAACCATCAGACCGCTCCACAAAATCAATACACCCTTAACCCTGTACCATCAATACACAGTTAACCCTGTACCATCAATACACCCTTAACCCTGTACCATCAATACACCCTGTACCATCAATACACCCTGTACAATCAATACACCCTGTACCATCAATACACCCTGTACCATCAATACACCCTTAACCCCGTACCATCAATACACCCTGTACCATCAATACACCCTGTACCATCAATACACCATTAACCCTGTACCATCAATACACCCTGTACCATCAATACACCATTAACCCTGTACCATCAATACACCCTGTACCATCAATACACCCTTAACCCCGTACCATCAATACACCCTGTACCATCAATACACCCTGTACCATCAATACACCCTGTACCATCAATACACCATTAACGCTGTACCATCAATACACCCTTAACCATGTACCATCAATACACCCTTAACCCTGTACCATCAATACACCCTGTACCATCAATACACCATTAACCCTGTACCATCAATACACCCTTAACCCTGTAGCATCAATACACCATTAACCCTGTACCATCAATACACCCTTAACCCTGTACCATCAATACACTATTAACCCTGTACCATCAATACACCCTTAACCCTGTACCATCAATACACCCTGTACCATCAATACACCCTTAACCCTGTAGCATCAATACACCCTTAACCCTGTACCATCAATACACCATTAACCCTGTAGCATCAATACACCATTAACCCTGTACCATCAATACACCCTGTACCATCAATACACCCTTAACCCTGTACCATCAATACACCCTGTAGCATCAATACACCCTTAACCCTGTAGCATCAATACACCCTGTACCATCAATACACCCTTAACCCTGTACCATCAATACACCCTGTACCATCAATACACCCTTAACCCTGTACCATCAATACACCCTTAACCCTGTACCATCAATACACCCTCTACCATCAATACACCCTGTACCATCAATACACCCTTAACCCTGTACCATCAATACACCCTTAACCCTGTACCATCAATACACCCTTAACCCTGTACCATCAATACACCCTTAACACTGTACCATCAATACACCCTTAACCCTGTACTATCAATACACCCTGTACCATCAATACACCCTTAACCCTGTACTATCAATACACCCTTAACTCTGTACCATCAATACACCCTTAACCCTGTACTATCAATACACCCTTAACCCTGTACCATCAATACACCCTTAACCCTGTACCATCAATACACCCTTAACCCTGTACCATCAATACACCCTGTACCATCAATACACCCTTAACCATGTACCATCAATACACCCTTAACCCTGTACCATCAATACACCCTTAACCCTGTACCATCAATACACCCTGTACCATCAATACACCCTGTACCATCAATACACCCTTAACCCTGTACCATCAATACACCCTGTACCATCAATACACCCTTAACCCTGTACCATCAATACACCCTGTACCATCAATACACCCTGTACCATCAATACACCATTAACCCTGTAGCATCAATACACCCTGTACCATCAATACACCCTTAAGCCTGTAGTATCAATACACCCTTAACCCTGTAGCATCAATACACCCTGTACCATCAATACACCCTTAACTCTGTACCATCAATACACCCTTAACTCTGTACCATCAATACACCCTTAACCCTGTACCATCAATACACCCTGTACCATCAATACACCCTTAACCCTGTACCATCAATACACCCTTAACCCTGTAGCATCAATACACCCTTAACCCTGTACCATCAATACACCCTGTACCATCAATACACCCTTAACCCTGTACCATCAATACACCCTTAACCCTGTACCATCAATACACCCTTAACCCTGTACCATCAATACACCCTTAACTCTGTACCATCAATACACCCTTAACCCTGTAGCATCAATACACCCTTAACCCTGTACCATCAATACACCCTGTACCATCAATACACCCTCAACCCTGTAGCATCAATACACCATTAACCATGTACCATCAATACACCCTGTACCATCAATACACCCTTAACCCTGTAGCATCAATACACCCTGTACCATCAATACACCCTTAACCCTGTACCATCAATACACCCTTAACTCTGTACCATCAATACACCCTTAACCCTGTACCATCAATACACCCTGTACCATCAATACACCCTTAACCCTGTACTATCAATACACCCTTAACTCTGTACCATCAATACACCCTGTACCATCAATACACCCTTAACCCTGTACCATCAATACACCCTTAATTCTGTACCATCAATACACCCTGTACCATCAATACACCCTTAACCCTGTACCATCAATACACCCTTAACCCTGTACCATCAATACACCCTTAACCCTGTACCATCAATACACCCTTAACCCTGTACCATCAATACACCCTTAACTCTGTACCATCAATACACCCTTAACCCCGTACCATCAATACACCCTGTACCATCAATACACCCTTAACCCTGTACCATCAATACACCCTTAACTCTGTACCATCAATACACCCTGTACCATCAATACACCCTTAACCCTGTACCATCAATACACCCTTAACTCTGTACCATCAATACAACCTTAACCCTGTACCATCAATACACCCTTAACCCCGTACCATCAATACACCCTGTACCATCAATACACCCTTAACCCTGTACCATCAATACACCCTTAACTCTGTACCATCAATACACCCTGTACCATCAATACACCCTTAACCCCGTACCATCAATACACCCTTAACCCTGTACCATCAATACACCCTTAACCCTGTACCATCAATACACCCTGTACCATCAATACACCATTAACCCTGTACCATCAATACACCCTGTACCATCAATACACCCTTAACCCTGTACCATCAATACACCCTTAACCATCAATACACCCTTAACCCTGTACCATCAATACACCCTGTACCATCAATACACCCTGTACCATCAATACACCCTTAACCCTGTACCATCAATACACCCTTAACCCTGTACCATCAATACACCCTGTACCATCAATACACCCTTAACCCTGTACTATCAATACACCCTGTACCATCAATACACCCTTAACCCTGTACCATCAATACACCCTTAACCCTGTACCATCAATACACCCTTAACCCTGTACCATCAATACACCCTGTACCATCAATACACCCTTAACCCTGTACCATCAATACACCCTGTACCATCAATACACCCTTAACTCTGTACCATCAATACACCCTGTACCATCAATACACCCTTAACCCTGTACCATCAATACACCCTTAACCCTGTACCATCAATACACCCTTAACCCTGTACTAGCAATACACCCTTAACCTTGTACCATCAATACACCCTTAACCCTGTACCATCAATACACCCTTAACCCTGTACCATCAATACACCCTTAACTCTGTACCATCAATACACCCTGTACCATCAATACACCCTTAACCCTGTACCATCAATACACCCTTAACCCTGTACCATCAATACACCCTAAACCCTGTAGCATCAATACACCCTGTACCATCAATACACCCTTAACCCTGTACCATCAATACACCCTTAACTCTGTACCATCAATACACCCTGTACCATCAATACACCCTTAACCCTGTACCATCAATACACCCTAAACCCTGTAGCATCAATACACCCTGTACCATCAATACACCCTTAACCCTGTACCATCAATACACCCTTAACCCTGTACCATCAATACACCCTTAACTCTGTACCATCAATACACCCTTAACCCCGTACCATCAATACACCCTGTACCATCAATACACCCTTAACCCTGTACCATCAATACACCCTTAACTCTGTACCATCAATACACCCTGTACCATCAATACACCCTTAACCCTGTACCATCAATACACCCTTAACTCTGTACCATCAATACAACCTTAACCCTGTACCATCAATACACCCTGTACCATCAATACACCCTTAACCCTGTACCATCAATACACCCTTAACTCTGTACCATCAATACACCCTGTACCATCAATACACCCTTAACCCCGTACCATCAATACACCCTTAACCCTGTACCATCAATACACCCTTAACCCTGTACCATCAATACACCCTTAACCCTGTACCATCAATACACCCTGTACCATCAATACACCATTAACCCTGTACCATCAATACACCCTGTACCATCAATACACCCTTAACCCTGTACCATCAATACACCCTTAACCATCAATACACCCTTAACCCTGTACCATCAATACACCCTGTACCATCAATACACCCTGTACCATCAATACACCCTTAACCCTGTACCATCAATACACCCTTAACCCTGTACCATCAATACACCCTGTACCATCAATACACCCTTAACCCTGTACTATCAATACACCCTGTACCATCAATACACCCTTAACCCTGTACCATCAATACACCCTTAACCCTGTACCATCAATACACCCTTAACCCTGTACCATCAATACACCCTGTACCATCAATACACCCTTAACCCTGTACCATCAATACACCCTGTACCATCAATACACCCTTAACTCTGTACCATCAATACACCCTGTACCATCAATACACCCTTAACCCTGTACCATCAATACACCCTTAACCCTGTACCATCAATACACCCTTAACCCTGTACTAGCAATACACCCTTAACCTTGTACCATCAATACACCCTTAACCCTGTACCATCAATACACCCTTAACCCTGTACCATCAATACACCCTGTACCATCAATACACCCTTAACTCTGTACCATCAATACACCCTGTACCATCAATACACCCTTAACCCTGTACCATCAATACACCCTTAACCCTGTACCATCAATACACCCTTAACCCTGTACTAGCAAGGGAGGGAGGGAGTCACCTATGGTAGATCACCTAGAGGGAGGGAGGGAGTCACCTATGGTAGATCACCTAGAGGGAGGGAGTCACCTATGGTAGATCATCTAGAGGGAGGGAGGGAGTCACCTATGGTAGATCACCTAGAGGGAGGGAGGGAGTCACCTATGGTAGATCACCTAGAGGGAGGGAGTCACCTATGGTAGTTCACCTAGAGGGAGGGAGGGAGTCACCTATGGTAGATCACCTAGAGGGAGGGAGGGAGTCACCTATGGTAGATCACCAAGAGGGAGGGAGTCACCTATGGTAGATCACCTAGAGGGAGGGAGGGAGTCACCTATGGTAGATCACCTAGAGGGAGGGAGTCACCTATGGTAGATCACCCAGAGGGAGGGAGTCACCTATGGTAGATCACCTAGAGGGAGGGAGTCACCTATGGTAGATCACCAAGAGGGAGGGAGTCACCTATGGTAGATCACCCAGAGGGAGGGAGGGAGTCACCTATGGTAGATCACCTAGAGGGAGGGAGTCACCTATGGTAGATCACCTAGAGGGAGGGAGGGAGTCACCTATGGTAGATCACCTAGAGGGAGGGAGGGAGTCACCTATGGTAGATCACCAAGAGGGAGGGAGTCACCTATGGTAGATCACCTAGAGGGAGGGAGTCACCTATGGTAGATCACCTAGAGGGAGGGAGGGAGTCACCTATGGTAGATCACCTAGAGGGAGGGAGTCACCTATGGTAGATCACCTAGAGGGAGGGAGTCACCTATGGTAGATCACCTAGAGGGAGGGAGTCACCTATGGTAGATCACCTAGAGGGAGGGAGGGAGTCACCTATGGTAGATCACCTAGAGGGAGGGAGTCACCTATGGTAGATCACCTAGAGGGAGGGAGGGAGTCACCTATGGTAGATCACCTAGAGGGAGGGAGTCACCTATGGTAGATCACCTAGAGGGAGGGAGGGAGTCACCTATGGTAGATCACCTAGAGGGAGGGAGTCACCTATGGTAGATCACCTAGAGGGAGGGAGTCACCTATGGTAGATCACCTAGAGGGAGGGAGGGAGTCACCTATGGTAGATCACCTAGAGGGAGGGAGTCACCTATGGTAGATCACCTAGAGGGAGGGAGTCACCTATGGTAGATCACCTAGAGGGAGGGAGGGAGTCACCTATGGTAGATCACCTAGAGGGAGGGAGGGAGTCACCTATGGTAGATCACCTAGAGGGGGAGGAGAGTCACCTATGGTAGATCACCTAGAGGGAGGGAGTCACCTATGGTAGATCACCTAGAGGGAGGGAGTCACCTATGGTAGATCACCTAGAGGGAGGGAGGGAGTCACCTATGGTAGATCACCTAGAGGGAGGGAGGGAGTCACCTATGGTAGATCACCTAGAGGGAGGGAGTCACCTATGGTAGATCACCTAGAGGGAGGGAGTCACCTATGGTAGATCACCTAGAGGGAGTGAGTCACCTATGGTAGATCACCTAGAGGGAGGGAGTCACCTATGGTAGATCACCCAGAGGGAGGGAGTCACCTATGGTAGTTCACCTAGAGGGAGGGAGGGAGTCACCTATGGTAGATCACCCAGAGGGAGGGAGGGAGTCACCTATGGTAGATCACCCAGAGGGAGGGAGTCACCTATGGTAGATCACCTAGAGGGAGGGAGTCACCTATGGTAGATCACCTAGAGGGAGGGAGTCACCTATGGTAGATCACCTAGAGGGAGGGAGTCACCTATGGTAGATCACCTAGAGGGAGGGAGGG
>NW_027040066.1:0-77500 GCF_034236695.1 Oncorhynchus nerka | reverse complement strand
GTACTACAGACTCAGAAAGATACAGGGTATTGGTACCACCTAGGGGTCATCAACAGTACTACAGACTCAGATAGATACAGGGTATTGGTACCACCTAGTGGTCATCAACAGTATTGCAGCCTCCTCAGAGACACAAGGCAGGTTAAAACAAAATAATGGTATTTCGGATTAACCAACATCGAATTTACATCGTCACATACAGTTGAAGTCGGAAGTTTACATACACCTTAGCCAAATACATTTAAACTCAGTTTTTTTCACAATTCCTGACATTTAATCCTAAAAAATTCCCTGTCTTAGGTCAGTAATGATCACCACTTTATTTAAAGAATGTGAAATGTCAGAATAATAGTAGAGATAATGATTTATTTCAGCTTTGGTTTCTTTCATCACATTCCCAGTGGGTCAGAAGTTTACATACACTCAATTAGTATTTGGTAGCATTGCCTTTAAATTGTTTAATTTAGGTCAAACATTTCGGGTAGCCTTCAACCAGCTTCCCACAATAAGTTGGGTGAATTTTGGCCCATTCCTCCTGACAGAGCTGGTGTAACTGAGTCAGGTTTGTAGGCCTCCTTACTCGCACACACTTTTTCAGTTCTGCCCACAAATTTTCTATAGGATTGAGGTCAGAGCTTTGTGATGGCCACTCCAATACCTTGACTTTGTTGATCTTAAGCCATTTTGCCACAACTTTGGAAGTATTCTTGGGGTCATTGACCATTTGGAAGACCCATTTGCGACTAAGCTTTAACTTCCTAACTAATGTCTTGAGATATTGCTTCAATATATCCACATCATTTTCCAACCTCATGATGCCATCTATTTTGTGAAGTGCACCAGTCCCTCCTGCAGCAAAGCACCGCCACAACATGACGCTACCACCCCCGTGCTTCACGGTTGGGATGGTGTTCTTCGGCTTGCAAGCCTCCCCTTTTCCTCCAAACATAACAATGGTCATTATGGCCAAACAGTTCTATTTTTGTTTTATCAGACCAGAGGACATTTCTCCAAAAAGTACGATCTTTGTCCCCATGTGCAGTTGCAAACTGTAGTCTGGCTATTTTATGGGGGTTTTGGAGCAGTGGCTTCTTCCTTGCTGAGCGGCCTTTCAGGTTATATCGATATAGGACTTGTTTTACTGTGGATATAGATACTTTTGTATCTGTTACCTCCAGCATCTCCACAAGGTCCTTTGCTGTTGTTCTGGGATTGATTTGCACTTTTTGTACCAAAGTACGTTGATCTCTAGGAGACAGAACGCGTCTCCTTCCTGAGCGGTATGACGGCTGCGTGGTCCCATGGTGTTTATACTTGCGTACTATTGTTTGTACAGATGAATGTGGTACCTTCAGGCGTTTGGAAATTGCTCCCAAGGATGAACCAGACTTGTGGAGGTCTACAATTTTGTTTCTGAGGTCTTTGCTGATTTCTTTTGATTTTCCCATGATGTCAAGTAAAGAGGCACTGAGTTTGAAGGTAGGCCTTGAAATACACCCACAAGTACACCTCCAATTGACTCAAATGATGTCAATTAGCCTATCAGAAGCTTCTAAAGCCATGACATAATTTTCTGTAATTTTCCAAGCCATTTAAAGACACAGTCAACTTAGTGTATGTAAACTTCTGACCCCCTGGAATAGCGATACAGTGAATTATAAGTGAAATAATCTGTCTGTAAACAATTGTTGGAAAAATTACTTGTCATGCACAAAATAGATGTCCTAACCAACTTGCCAAAACTGTAGCTTGTCAACAAGAAATGTGTGGTTGAAAAACAAGTTTTAAAGATTCCAACCTAAGTGTATGTAAACTTCTGACTTCAACTGTCCATCCTTTTCTATTACACCTCTATTGAATGATACCAAATCATGGACATTAGAGAGAGAAGAACATAATAAAATAGTTTATTATCCATCAGGAAACAGACAGATAGACACTACATTATCCATCAGGAAACAAACAGACAGGCACTACATTATCCATCAGGAAACAAACAGACAGACAGACACTACATTATCCATCAGGAAACAAACCGACAGACACTACATTATCCATCAGGAAACAGACAGACAGACAGACACTACATTATCCATCAGGAAACAAACAGACAGACAGACACTACATTATCCATCAGGAAACAGACAGACAGACACTACATTATCCATCAGGAAACAAACAGACAGACAGACAGACACTACATTATCCATCAGGAAACAGACAGACAGACACTACATTATCCATCAGGAAACAGACAGACAGACACTACATTATCCATCAGGAAACCGACAGACAGACAGACACTACATTATCCATCAGGAAACCGACAGACAGACAGACACTACATTATCCATCAGGAAACAAACAGACAGACAGACACTACATTATCCATCAGGAAACAAACAGACAGACAGACACTACATTATCCATCAGGAAACAAACAGACAGGCACTACATTATCCATCAGGAAACAAACAGACAGACAGACACTACATTATCCATCAGGAAACAGACAGACAGACACTACATTATCCATCAGGAAACAGACAGACAGACACTACATTATCCATCAGGAAACAGACAGTCAGACACTACATTATCCATCAGGAAACAAACAGACACTACATTATCCATCAGGAAACAAACAGACAGACAGACACTACATTATCCATCAGGAAACAAACAGACAGACAGACACTACATTATCCATCAGGAAACAGACAGACAGACAGACACTACATTATCCATCAGGAAACAGACAGACAGACACTACATTATCCATCAGGAAACAGACAGACAGACAGACACTACATTATCCATCAGGAAACAGACAGACAGACAGACACTACATTATCCACCAGGAAACAGACAGACAGATAGACACTACATTATCCACCAGGAAACAGACAGACAGACACTACATTATCCATCAGGAAACAGACAGACAGACACTACATTATCCATCAGGAAACAGACAGACAGACAGACACTACATTATCCATCAGGAAACAGACAGACAGACACTACATTATCCATCAGGAAACAAACTGACAGACAGACACTACATTATCCATCAGGAAACAGACAGACAGACAGACGCTACATTATCCATCAGGAAACCGACAGACAGACAGACACTACATTATCCATCAGGAAACAGTGTTTAGGGTTCTTTCTGAGGGGACAGTGTTTAGGGTTCTATCTGAGAGGCCAGTTTGGGACAGTGTTCAGGGTTCTTTCTGAGAGGCCAGTTTGGGACAATGTTTAGGGTTCTATCTGAGGGGCCAGTTTGGGACAGTGTTTAGGGTTTTTTCTGAGGCCAGTTTGGGACAGTGTTTAGGGTTCTTTCTGAGAGGCCAGTTTGGGACAGTGTTCAGGGTTCTTTCTGAGAGGCCAGTTTGGGACAGTGTTTAGGGTTCTTTCTGAGAGGCCAGTTTGGGACAGTGTTCAGGGTTCTTTCTGAGAGGCCAGTTTGGGACAGTGTTTAGGGTTCTTTCTGAGAGGCCAGTTTGGGAGTGTTTAGGGTTTTTTCTGAGAGGCCAGTTTGACGATGACACGTTGCTTCCTGTCTGGTCTCCTTTGGAACCTCTTCTCTTCACACACAGCTTCCTCTGCCACACACCACACACACCACACACACACACACACCACACACACACACCACACCACACACCACACCACACACACACCACACACACACACCACACACACCACACACCACACACACCACACACACACACACACCACACACACACATTAACAAAAATCTTTATATTTTTATTGAACCATTATTTAAGCAGGTGTGTGTGTGTGTACCTGTGTCTGGCTGAGTACAGACTGAGGCCAGGCTGAAGAGAGAGAATATGATGAAGGCGATCATGATGAAGGTCAACTCCAGACCAGAGAACGGCAGCTCCATCTATACAAATCCACATATTAATTTGACAGGAACTATAATGGTAGATAGTGTTGGAGCACAAGCATTTCACTACTCTACTTATTAACCATCAGCAATATCCCCAGTTACTACTCCTGCAATAACATCTGATAAATATGTGACTGATTTGATTTGGTAATACCATTATTAACCACACCATGTTACAATATAGGTAGCCTGCCGGGTAGGAGCATTGGGACGCTAACCAAATGGTTGCCGGATTGAATCCCAGAGCCAACAAGGTAAAAATCTGTCGTTCTGCCCCTCAGAAAGGCAGTTAAACCCCCAACAACAACTGCTCTCGGGTGCCAATGACGTTGACGTCGATTAAGGGAGCCCCCACACCTCTCTGATTCAGAGGAAGAAACATTTCAGTTAAGTGCATTCAGTTGAACTAGGCATCTTCCCCCCTTTCCCTAAATGCCTTGTGCATCTCTGAGGATGGCTGTAGTGCTGTTGATGACCACTAGGTGGTACCAATACCCTGTATCTCTCTGAGGTTGTAGTACTGTTGATGACCACTAGGTGGTACCAATACCCTGTATCTCTCTGATGGCTGTTGTACTGTTGATGACCACTAGGTGGTACCAATACCCTGTATCTCTCTGAGGGTGTGGTACTGTTGATGACCACTAGGTGGTACCAATACCCTGTATCTCTCTGAGGGTGTAGTACTGTTGATGACCACTAGGTGGTACCAATACCCTGTATCTCTCTGAGGGTGTAGTACTGTTGATGACCACTAGGTGGTACCAATACCCTGTATCTCTCTGAGGGTATAGTCCTGTTGATGACCACTAGGTGGTACCAATACCATATTTTAGCCCTTCATGGGGACATTGGCTGTGTCCGAATACCTGTACGTGGGTCCTAAGGAGCCTTTTGGACCCAGACTTGGCACTCCAGTACCACTTCCCGAGTGGCAGCAGAGAGAACAGTCTATGACTGGGGTGGCTGGAGTATAGAGGTCCTGGATGGCAGGAAGCTTGGCCCCAGTAATGTACTGGACCGTACGCACTACCCTCTGTAGCGCCTTGCGGTCGGATGCTGAGCGTTTGCCATACTGTACCAGGCAATGATGCAACCAGTCAGGATGCTCTCGATGGTACAGTTGTATGACCTTTTGAGGATCTGAGAACCCATGCCAAATCTTTTCAGTCTCCTGAGGGGGAAAAGGTGTTGTCGTGCCCTCTTCACAACTATCTTGGTGTGTTTGGACCATAATAGTTTGTTGGTGATGTGGACACCAAGGAGTCGTGGGTGAACAGGGTTTATAGGAGGGGACTAAGCACGCTCCCCTCTGGGGCCCCCGTGTTGAGGATCAGCGTGACAGATGTGTTGTTGCCTACCCTTACCACCTGGAGGTGGCCCATCAGAAAGTCCAGGATCCATTGCAGAGGGAGGTATTGGGTCTCAGGGTCCTTAGCTTAGGGATGAGCTTTGAGGGCACTATGGTATTAAACGCTGAGCTGCAGTCAATCAGAGCCGGTGTAGTAAGATTCAATTTTAGTCCTGGATTTACGCCTGTTTGATGGTTCGTCAGAGGGCATAGTGGGATTTTTTAAATAAATGTCCAAAGTTGTGTCCCGCTCCTTGAAAGCGGTAGCCTTTAGCTCAGTGCGGATGTGTCCTGTAACCCAAGCCTTCTGGTTGGGATATGTACGTACAGTCACTGTGGGGATGTGTCCTGTAACCCAAGGCTTCTGGTTGGGATATGTACGTACAGTCACTGTGGGGATGTGTCCTGTAACCCAAGGCTTCTGGTTGGGATATGTACGTACGGTCACTGTGTGGATGTGTCCTGTAATTCATGGCTTCTGGTTGGGATATGTACATACGGTCACTGTGTGGATGTTGCCTGTAATCCATGGCTTCTGGTTGGGATATGTACGTACAGTCACTTTGGGGATGTGTCCTGTAATCCATGGCTTCTGGTTGGGATATGTACATACGGTCACTGTGTGGATGTGTCCTGTAATTCATGGCTTCTGGTTGGGATATGTACGTACGGTCACTGTGTGGATGTGTCCTGTAACCCAAGGCTTCTGGTTGGGATATGTACATACGGTCACTGTGTGGATGTTGCCTGTAACCCAAGGCTTCTGGTTGGGATATGTACGTACAGTCACTGTGTGGACGACGTCATCGATGCACTTATTAATGAAGCCAGTTTGCTAGCAAAACAGTCCTGTAGCTTTGCATCTGTGTCATCTGACCATTTCTGTATTGAGCGAGTCACTGGTACTTCCTGCTTTAGTTTTTGCTTGTAAGCAGGAATCAGGAGGATAACATTATGGTCAGATTTGCCAAATGGAGAGTGAGGGAGAGCTTTATATGCATCGCTATGTGTGGAGTAAAGGTGGTGTAGAGATATTTTTTCTCTGGTTGCACATGTGACATTTGGTAGAAATGAGGTAAAACGTATTTAAGTTTTCCTGCATTAAAGTCCCCGGCCACTAGGATGTCATAAGGTGAATGCACCAATTTGTAAGTCGCTCTGGATAAGAGCGTCTGCTAAATGACTTAAATGTAAATGTAAATGTGAGCGCCGCTTCTGGATGAGCATGTTCTTCTTTGCTTATGGCCTTAAACAGCTGGCTGAGTGCGGTCTTAGTGCCAGCATCGGTCTGTGGTGGTAAATAGACGGCTACGAAAATATAGATGAAAACTCTCTTGGTAGATAGTGTGGTCCACAACTTATCATGAGGTACTCTACCTCAGGCCAGCAAAACCTTGAGACTTCCTTAATAGATTGCGCACCAGCTGTTGTTGACAAATAGACACAGACCATCACCTCTCGTCTTAGGTAGCTGTTCTGTCTGTCCCTCTCCATCTCCCTGACCACCTTCCTCTGATCAAGACATGAACTGGCCCTCTCCATCTCCCTGACCACCTTCCTCTGATCAAGACATCAACTGTCCCTCTCCATCTCCCTGACCGCCTTCCTCTGATCAAGACATCAACTGTCCCTCTCCATATCCCTGACCGCCTTCCTCTGATCAAGACATCAACTGTCCCTCTCCATCTCCCTGGCCACCTTCCTCTGATCAAGACATCAACCGTCCCTCTCCATCTCCCTGGCCGACTTCCTCTGATCAAGACATCAACTGTCCCTCTCCATCTCCCTGGCCGACTTCCTCTGATCAAGACATCAACTGTCCCTCTCCATCTCCCTGATCAAGACATCAACCGTCCCTCTCCATCTCCCTGACCACCTTCCTCTGATCAAGACATGAACTGTCCCTCTCCATCTCCCTGACCACCTTCCTCTGATCAAGACATCAACTGTCCCTCTCCATCTCCCTGACCACCTTCCTCTGATCAAGACATCAACCGTCCCTCTCCATCTCCCTGGCCGACTTCCTCTGATCAAGACATCAACTGTCCCTCTCCATCTCCCTGGCCGACTTCCTCTGATCAAGACATCAACTGTCCCTCTCCATCTCCCTGATCAAGACATCAACTGTCCCTCTCCATCTCCCTGGCCGACTTCCTCTGATCAAGACATCAACTGTCCCTCTCCATCTCCCTGATCAAGACATCAACCGTCCCTCTCCATCTCCCTGACCACCTTCCTCTGATCAAGACATGAACTGTCCCTCTCCATCTCCCTGACCACCTTCCTCTGATCAAGACATCAACTGTCCCTCTCCATCTCCCTGACCGCCTTCCTCTGATCAAGACATCAACTGTCCCTCTCCATCTCCCTGACCACCTTCCTCTGATCAAGACATGAACCTTCCCTCTGCTGGGTTTTCCACCCTCAACAGTTTTCCGTGTGTATCAAGAATGGTCCATAACCCAAAGGACATCCAGCCAACTTGACACAACTTTGGGAAGCTTTGGAGTCAACATGCGCAGCCATCTCTGTGGAACACTTTCTGAGGACAAAACTAAATATTAGGAAGTTGTTCCTAATGTTTTGTCCACCCAGTGTATATCCACTATCACCCCTCTATCTACTGTAATGTGGTTGAGATACAATCGTCATGTAACCCACCCAGTGTATATCCACTATAACCCCTGATCTACTGTACTGTGGTCAACTTTCATTAAATTCCTTGGAGTTCTGAACGGGTATCTAACCACTGAATGGGTATCTAACCACTGAATGGGTATCTAACCGCTGAATGGTATCTAAACACTGAATGGTATCTAACCACTGAATGGTATCTAACCACTGAATGGGTATCTAACCGCTGAATGGGTATCTAACCACTGAACGGGTATCTAACCACTGAACGGGTATCTAACCACTGAATGGGTATCTAACCACTGAATGGGTATCTAACCACTGAACGGGTATCTAACCACTGAACGGGTATCTAACCACTGAACGGGTATCTAACCACTGAATGGGTATCTAACCACTGAATGGGTATCTAACCACTGAACGGGTATCTAACCACTGAATGGGTATCTAACCGCTGAGCGGGTATCTAACCGCTGAGCGGGTATCTAACCACTGAGCGGGTATCTAACCACTGAGCGGGTATCTAACCACTGAATGGTATCTAACCACTGAATGGATATCTAGCTTCCATATTTTCCTTATCTTAATGTTCTAATATTTGAACAGATTAGGGCAGATGTATTGATGAACAGTTGAAACAGTTATTCAATACAACGCATCGTAGTTTAAACCAATTTTCGAACGCTATTTGTGATATTTGCTGATTTCGCGTGAATGGTTCTTGGTCCCCCCTTAACCCCCCTCCCATTCCTAGCCCCTTAACCCTCACCCCATTCCTAGCCCCTTAACCCCCCATTCCTAGCCCCTTAACCCCCATTCCTAGCCCCTTAACCCCCCCATTCCTAGCCCCTTAACCCCCACCCCCATTCCTTGCCCCTTAACCCCCCCCATTCCTAGCCCCTTAACCCCCATTCCTAGCCCCTTAACCCCCACCCCCATTCCTAGCCCCTTAACCCCCATTCCTAGCCCCTTAACCCCCCATTGCTAGCCCCTTAACCCCCCATTCCTAGCCCCTTAACCCCCATTCCTAGCCCCTTAACCCCCCAATCCTAGTCCCTTAACCCCCCCATTGCTAGCCCCTTAACCCCCCATTCCTAGCCCCTTAACCCCCTCCATTCCTAGCCCCTTAACCCCCTCCATTCCTAGCCCCTTAACCCCCCCATTCCTAGCCCCTTAACCCCCATTCCTAGCCCCTTAACCCCCCCCATTCCTAGCCCCTTAACCCCCCCATTCCTAGCCCCTTAACCCCTCCCATTCCTAGCCCCTTAACCCCCCCATTCCTAGCCCCTTAACCCTCCCATTCCTAGCCCCTTAACCCCCCATTCCTAGCCCCTTAACCCCCCATTCCTAGCCCCTTAACCCCCCATTCCTAGCCCCTTAACCCCCACCCCCATTCCTAGCCCCTTAACCCCCCACCCCCATTCCTAGCCCCTTAACCCCCCCATTCCTAGCCCCTTAACCCCCCCATTCCTAGCCCCTTAACCCCCCACCCCCATTCCTAGCCCCTTAACCCCCCCATTCCTAGCCCCTTAACCCCCCATTCCTAGCCCCTTAACCCCCCATTCCTAGCCCCTTAACCCCCATTGCTAGCCCCTTAACCCCCCCATTCCTAGCCCCTTAACCCCCATTACTAGCCCCTTAACCCCCCCCATTCCTAGCCCCTTAACCCCCCATTGCTAGCCCCTTAACCCCCCATTCCTAGCCCCTTAACCCCCTCCATTCCTAGCCCCTTAACCCCCCATTCCTAGCCCCTTAACCCCCCCCCATTCCTAGCCCCTTAACCCTACCCCATTCCTAGCCCCTTAACCCCCATTCCTAGCCCCTTAACCCCCCATTCCTAGCCCCTTAACCCCCCATTCCTAGCCCCTTAACCCCACCCCATTCCTAGCCCCTTAACCCCCCATTCCTAGCCCCTTAACCCCCCCCATTCCTAGCCCCTTAACCCCCCCCATTCCTAGCCCCTTAACCCCCCATTCCTAGCCCCTTAACCCCCCCCATTCCTAGCCCCTTAACCCCCCATTCCTAGCCCCTTAACCCCCCCCCCATTCCTAGCCCCTTAACCCCCCCATTCCTAGCCCCTTAACCCCCCCCATTCCTAGCAACGGCCCTGCTTCTAATAAACCAGATTGGTTTATGACTTTATCTATGACTGCTCTTATTTTCTGTTCACCTGGATATTCCTATTCCAGTGTGTGAGACAGAGATAGAGGTTACTTCACTTGCTTTGGCAATGTTTACATATGCTTCCCATAACAATAAAGCCCTTAAATGAGAGAGAAAGAGAGATGTTATGAGCGAGGGACAGAGAGAGACAGTTAATTATAATCTTACTTTCTGTGGAAATGAGTCTGATCCAGTAGTTAGTAGAGTAGTCTGATCCAGGTGTGTTTTAGACCAGTAGTTAGTAGTCTGATCCAGGTGTGTTTTAGACCAGTAGTTAGTAGTCTGATCCAGGTGTGTTTTAGACCAGTAGTTAGTAGTCTGATCCAGGTGTGTTTTAGACCAGTAGTTAGTAGTCTGATCCAGGTGTGTTTTAGACCGGTAGTTAGTGGAGTAGTCTGATCCAGGTGTGTTTTAGACCGGTAGTTAGTAGAGTAGTCTGATCCAGGGGTGTTTTAGACCAGTAGTTAGTAGAGTAGTCTGATCCAGGTGTGTTTTAGACCAGTAGTTAGTAGAGTAGTCTGATCCAGGGGTGTTTTAGACCAGTAGTTAGTAGAGTAGTCTGATACAGGTGTGTTTTAGACCAGTAGTTAGTGGTCTGATCCAGGTGTGTTTTAGACCAGTAGTTAGAAGAGTAGTCTGATCCAGGGGTGTTTTAGACCAGTAGTTAGTAGTCTGATCCAGGTGTGTTTTAGACCAGCAGTTAGTAGAGTAGTCTGATCCAGGTGTGTTTTAGACCGGTAGTTAGTAGAGTAGTCTGATCCACGTGTGTTTTAGACCAGTAGTTAGTAGAGTAGTCTGATCCAGGTGTGTTTTAGACCAGTAGTTAGTAGTCTGATCCAGGTGTGTTTTAGACCAGTAGTTAGTAGTCTGATCCAGGTGTGTTTTAGACCAGCAGTTAGTAGAGTAGTCTGATCCAGGTGTGTTTTAGACCAGCAGTTAGTAGAGTAGTCTGATCCAGGTGTGTTTTAGACCAGTAGTTAGTAGAGTAGTCTGATCCAGGTGTGTTTTAGACCAGTAGTTAGAAGAGTAGTCTGATCCAGGGGTGTTTTAGACCAGTAGTTAGTAGTCTGATCCAGGGGTGTTTTAGACCAGTAGTTAGTAGTCTGATCCAGCAGTGTTTTAGACCGGTAGTTAGTAGAGTAGTCTGATCCAGCAGTTAGTAGAGTAGTCTGATCCAGGTGTGTTTTAGACAGGTAGTTAGTAAAGTAGTCTGATCCAGGTGTGTTTTAGACGAGTAGTTAGTAGTCTGATCCAGGTGTGTTTTAGACCAGTAGTTAGTAGAGTAGTCTGATCCAGGTGTGTTTTAGACCAGTAGTTAGTAGTCTGATACAGGGGTGTTTTAGACCAGCAGTTAGTAGAGTAGTCTGATCCAGATGTGTTTTAGACCAGTAGTTAGTAGAGTAGTCTGATCCAGGTGTGCTTTAGACCAGTAGTTAGTAGAGTAGTCTGATCCAGGTGTGCTTTAGACCAGTAGTTAGTAGAGTAGTCTGATCCAGGTGGGTTTTAGACCGGTAGTTAGTAGTCTGATCCAGGTGTGTTTTAGACCAGTAGTTAGTAGAGTAGTATGATCCAGGTGTGTTTTAGACCAGCAGTTAGAGTAGTCTGATCCAGGTGTGTTTTAGACCAGTAGTTAGTTGTCTGATCCAGGTGTGTTTTAGACCAGTAGTTAGTAGTCTGATCCAGGTGTGTTTTAGACCAGTAGTTAGTGGTCTGATCCAGGTGTGTTTTAGACCAGTATATAGTATTCTGATCCAGGTGTGTTTTAGACCAGTAGTTAGTAGTCTGATCCAGGTGTGTTTTAGACCAGTACTTAGTAGAGTAGTCTGATCCAGGTGTGTTTTAGACCAGTAGTTAGTAGAGTAGTCTGATCCAGGTGTGTTTTAGACCAGTACTTAGTAGAGTAGTCTGATCCAGGTGTGTTTTAGACCGTAGTCTGATCCAGGTGTGTTTTAGACCAGTAGTTAGTAGAGTAGTCTGATCCAGGTGTGTTTTAGACCAGTAGTTAGTAGAGTAGTCTGATCCAGGTGGGTTTTAGACCGGTAGTTAGTAGAGTAGTCTGATCCAGGTGTGTTTTAGACCAGTAGTTAGTAGAGTAGTCTGATCCAGGTGTGTTTTAGACCAGTAGTTAGTAGAGTAGTCTGTGTTAAGACCAGAACATACATGTGTGTTAACGCTGTGAGAGGGAGAGAACAGCCACTCCTCCGGCTTGATCCTGGAGGCTCCACAACATCCTGAAGCAAAGTACACACCTCCACTTAAACAGACTGATCACACCCCTCCTTCACTTAAACAGACTGAACACACCCCTCCTTCACTTATACAGACTGAACACACCCAGCCTTGTATAATGTTAAACATAGGCTGTAGTATTCACACTGATATGGGGGCTAGTCTACTGTATAATGTTGAACAGGCTGTAGTATTCACACTTATATAGGGGCTGTAGTATTCACACTGATATGGGGGCTGTAGTTTTCACACTGATATGGGGGCTGTAGTATTCACACTGAAATGGGGACTGTAGTATTTACTCTGATATGGGGGCTGTAGTATTCACTCTGATATGGGGGCTGTAGTATTCACACTGATATGGGGGCTGTAGTATTCATATTGAAATGGGGGCTGTAGTATTCACTCTGATATGGGGGCTGTAGTATTCACTCTGATATGGGGGCTGTAGTATTCACTCTGATATGGGGGCTGTAGTATTCACTCTGATATGGGGCTGTAGTATTCACTCTGATATGGGGGCTATAGTATTCACACCGATATGAGGGCTAAAGTATTCACTCTGATATGGGGGCTGTAGTATTCATATTGAAATGGGGGCTGTAGTATTCACACTGCTATGGGGGCTGTAGTATTCAATCTGATATGGGGGCTGTAGTATTCACACTGATATGGGGGCTGTAGTATTCACTCTGATATGGGGGCTGTAGTATTCACACTGATATGGGGGCTATAGTATTCACTCTGATATGGGGGCTGTAGTATTCATATTGATATGGGGGCTGTAAAATTCAGATTGATATGGGGCCTGTAGTATTCAGATTGATATGGGGGCTGTAGTATTCACTATGATATGGGGGCTGCAGTATTCACACTGATATGGGGGCTGTAGTACTCACACTGATATGGGGGCTATAGTATTCATATTGATATGGGGGCTGTAGTATTCATATTGATATGGGGACTGTAGTATTCACACTGATATGGGGGCTGTAGTACTCACACTGATATGGGGCTATAGTATTCATATTGATATGGGGGCTGTAGTATTCACACTGATATGGGGGCTGTAGTATTCACACTGATATGGGGGCTGTAGTATTCATATTGATATGGGGGCTGTAGTATTCACACTGATATGGGGGCTACAGTATTCACACTGATAAGGGGGCTATAGTATTCATATTGATATGGGGGCTGTAGTATTCATATTGATATGGGGGCTGTAGTATTCACACTGATATGGGGGCTGTAGTATTCAATCTGATATGGGGGCTGTAGTATTCACACTGATATGGGGGCTGTAGTATTCACTCTGATATGGGGGCTGTAGTATTCACACTGATATGGGGGCTATAGTATTCACTCTGATATGGGGGCTGTAGTATTCATATTGATATGGGGGCTGTAAAATTCAGATTGATATGGGGGCTGTAGTATTCAGATTGATATGGGGGCTGTAGTATTCACTCTGATATGGGGGCTGCAGTATTCACACTGATATGGGGGCTGTAGTACTCACACTGATATGGGGGCTATAGTATTCATATTGATATGGGGGCTGTAGTATTCACACTGATATGGGGGCTACAGTATTCACACTGATAAAGGGGCTATAGTATTCATATTGATATGGGGGCTGTAGTATTCATATTGATATGGGGACTGTAGTATTCACACTGATATGGGGGCTGTAGTACTCACACTGATATGGGGGCTATAGTATTCATATTGATATGGGGGCTGTAGTATTCACACTGATATGGGGGCTGTAGTATTCACACTGATATGGGGGCTGTAGTATTCATATTGATATGGGGGCTGTAGTATTCACACTGATATGGGGGCTACAGTATTCACACTGATAAGGGGGCTATAGTATTCATATTGATATGGGGGCTGTAGTATTCATATTGATATGGGGGCTGTAGTATTCACACTGATATGGGGCTGTAGTATTCACACTGATATGGGGGCTGCAGTATTCACACTGATAAGGGGCTATAGTATTCATATTGATATGGGGGCTGTAGTATTCATATTGATATGGGGACTGTAGTATTCACACTGATATGGGGGCTGTAGTACTCACACTGATATGGGGGCTATAGTATTCATATTGATATGGGGGCTGTAGTATTCACACTGATATGGGGGCTGTAGTATTCATATTGATATGGGGGCTGTAGTACTCACACTGATATGGGGGCTATAGTATTCATATTGATATGGGGGCTGTAGTATTCATATTGATATGGGGGCTGTAGTATTCACACTGATATGGGGGCTACAGTATTCACACTGATAAGGGGCTATAGTATTCATATTGATATGGGGCTGTAGTATTCATATTGATATGGGGGCTGTAGTATTCACACTGATATGGGGGCTGTAGTATTTACTCTGATATGGGGGCTGCAGTATTCACACTGATATGGGGGCTGTAGTATTCACTCTGATATGAGGGCTGTAGTATTCACTCTGATATGGGGGCTGTAGTATTCATATTGATATGGGGGCTGTAGTATTCATATTGATATGGGGGCTGTAGTATTCACTCTGATATGGGGGCCGTAGTATTCACACTGATATGGGGGCTATAGTATTCATATTGATATGGGGGCTGTAGTATTCACACTGATATGGGGGCTGTAGTATTCACACTGATATGAGGGCTAGTCTACTGTATAATGTTTAACATAGACTATAGTATTCCCTCTGATATGGGGCTGTAGTATTCATATTGATATGGGGGCTGTAGTATTCACTCTGATATGGGGGCTGTAGTATTTACTCTGATATGGGGGCTACAGTATTCACACTGATATGGGGGCTGCTGTATTCACACTGATATGGGGCTGTAGTATTCATATTGATATGGGGGCTATAGTATTCACACTGATATGGGGGCTGTAGTATTCACACTGATATGGGGGCTGTAGTATTCATATTGATATGGGGGCTGTAGTATTCACACTGATATGGGGGCTGCAGTATTCACACTGATATGGGGGCTGTAGTATTCATATTGATATGGGGGCTGCAGTATTCACACTGATATGGGGGCTGTAGTATTCATATTGATATGGGGGCTGTAGTATTCACTCTGAAATGGGGGCTGTAGTATTCACTCTGAAATGGGGGCTGCAGTGTTCACACTGATATGGGGGCTGCAGTATTCACACTGATATGGGGGCTGTAGTATTCACACTGATATGGGGGCTGTAGTATTCATATTGATATGGGGGCTGTAGTATTCACTCTGATATGGGGGCTGCAGTATTCACACTGATATGGGGGCTGTAGGATTCACACTGATATGGGGGCTGTAGTATTCATATTGATATGGGGGCTGTAGTATTCACACTGATATGGGGGCTGCAGTATTCACACTTATATGGGGGCTGTAGTATTCATATTGATATGGGGGCTGTAGTATTCACACTGATATGGGGGCTACAGTATTCACACTGATAAGGGGGCTATAGTATTCATATTGATATGGGGGCTGTAGTATTCATATTGATATGGGGGCTGTAGTATTCACACTGATATGGGGGCTGTAGTATTCACACTGATATGGGGGCTGCAGTATTCACACTGATAAGGGGGCTATAGTATTCATATTGATATGGGGGCTGTAGTATTCATATTGATATGGGGACTGTAGTATTCACACTGATATGGGGGCTGTAGTACTCACACTGATATGGGGGCTATAGTATTCATATTGATATGGGGGCTGTAGTATTCACACTGATATGGGGGCTGTAGTATTCATATTGATATGGGGGCTGTAGTACTCACACTGATATGGGGGCTATAGTATTCATATTGATATGGGGGCTGTAGTATTCATATTGATATGGGGGCTGTAGTATTCACACTGATATGGGGGCTACAGTATTCACACTGATAAGGGGGCTATAGTATTCATATTGATATGGGGGCTGTAGTATTCATATTGATATGGGGGCTGTAGTATTCACTCTGATATGGGGGCTGTAGTATTTACTCTGATATGGGGGCTGCAGTATTCACACTGATATGGGGGCTGTAGTATTCACTCTGATATGAGGGCTGTAGTATTCACTCTGATATGGGGGCTGTAGTATTCATATTGATATGGGGGCTGTAGTATTCATATTGATATGGGGGCTGTAGTATTCACTCTGATATGGGGGCCGTAGTATTCACACTGATATGGGGGCTATAGTATTCATATTGATATGGGGGCTGTAGTATTCACACTGATATGGGGGCTGTAGTATTCACACTGATATGAGGGCTAGTCTACTGTATAATGTTTAACATAGACTATAGTATTCCCTCTGATATGGGGGCAGTAGTATTCATATTGATATGGGGGCTGTAGTATTCACTCTGATATGGGGGCTGTAGTATTTAGTCTGATATGGGGGCTACAGTATTCACACTGATATGGGGGCTGCTGTATTCACACTGATATGGGGGCTGTAGTATTCATATTGATATGGGGGCTATAGTATTCACACTGATATGGGGGCTGTAGTATTCACACTGATATGGGGGCTGCAGTATTCACTCTGATATGGGGGCTGCAGTATTCACACTGATATGGGGGCTTTAGGATTCACACTGATATGGGGGCTGTAGTATTCATATTGATATGGGGGCTGCAGTATTCACACTGATATGGGGGCTGTAGTATTCACACTGATATGGGGGCTGTAGTATTCATATTGATATGGGGGCTGTAGTATTCACTCTGATATGGGGGCTGCAGTATTCACACTGATATGGGGGCTGTAGGATTCACACTGATATGGGGGCTGTAGTATTCATATTGATATGGGGGCTGTAGTATTCACACTGATATGGGGGCTGCAGTATTCACACTTATATGGGGGCTGTAGTATTCATATTGATATGGGGGCTGTAGTATTCACACTGATATGGGGGCTGTAGTATTCATATTGATATGGGGGCTGTAGTATTCACTCTGATATGGGGGCTATAGTATTCACTCTGATATGGGGGCTGTAGTATTCACACTGATATGGGGGATGTAGTATTCATATTGATATGGGGGCTGTAGTATTCACACTGATATGGGGGCTGTAGTATTCACACTGATATGGGGGCTGTAGTATTCATATTGATATGGGGGCTGTAGTATTCACACTGATATGGGGGCTACAGTATTCACACTGATATGGGGGCTGCAGTATTCACACTGATATGGGGGCTGTAGTATTCACTCTGATATGAGGGCTGTAGTATTCCCTCTGATATGGGGGCTGTAGTATTCATATTGATATGGGGGCTGTAGTATTCATATTGATATGGGGGCTGTAGTATTCACACGGATATGGGGGCTACAGTATTCACACTGATAAGGGGGCTATAGTATTCATATTGATATGGGGGCTGTATTATTCATATTGATATGGGGGCTGTAGTATTCACACTGATATGGGGGCTGTAGTATTCACACTGATATGGGGGCTGCAGTATTCACACTGATATGGGGGCTGCAGTATTCACACTGATATGGGGGCTATAGTATTCATATTGATATGGGGGCTGTAGTATTCATATTGATATGGGGGCTGTAGTATTCACACTGATATGGGGGCTACAGTATTCACACTGATAAGGGGCTATAGTATTCATATTGATATGGGGGCTGTAGTATTCATATTGATATGGGGGCTGTAGTATTCACTCTGATATGGGGGCTGTAGTATTTACTCTGATATGGGGGCTGCAGTATTCACACTGATATGGGGGCTGTAGTATTCACTCTGATATGAGGGCTGTAGTATTCACTCTGATATGGGGGCTGTAGTATTCATATTGATATGGGGGCTGTAGTATTCATATTGATATGGGGGCTGTAGTATTCACTCTGATATGGGGGCCGTAGTATTCACACTGATATGGGGGCTATAGTATTCATATTGATATGGGGGCTGTAGTATTCACACTGATATGGGGGCTGTAGTATTCACACTGATATGAGGGCTAGTCTACTGTATAATGTTTAACATAGACTATAGTATTCCCTCTGATATGGGGGCTGTAGTATTCATATTGATATGGGGGCTGTAGTATTCACTCTGATATGGGGGCTGTAGTATTTACTCTGATATGGGGACTACAGTATTCACACTGATATGGGGGCTGCTGTATTCACACTGATATGGGGGCTGTAGTATTCATATTGATATGGGGGCTATAGTATTCACACTGATATGGGGGCTGTAGTATTCACACTGATATGGGGGCTGCAGTATTCACTCTGATATGGGGGCTGCAGTATTCACACTGATATGGGGGCTTTAGGATTCACACTGATATGGGGAATGTAGTATTCATATTGATATGGGGGCTGTAGTATTCACACTGATATGGGGGCTGCAGTATTCACACTGATATGGGGCTGTAGTATTCATATTGATATGGGGCTGCAGTATTCACACTGATATGGGGGCTGTAGTATTCATATTGATATGGGGGCTGTAGTATTCACTCTGAAATGGGGGCTGTAGTATTCACTCTGAAATGGGGGCTGCAGTGTTCACACTGATATGGGGGCTGCAGTATTCACACTGATATGGGGGCTGTAGTATTCCCACTGATATGGGGGCTGTAGTATTCATATTGATATGGGGGCTGTAGTATTCACTCTGATATGGGGGCTGCAGTATTCACACTGATATGGGGGCTGTAGGATTCACACTGATATGGGGGCTGCAGTATTCACACTTATATGGGGGCTGTAGTATTCATATTGATATGGGGCTGTAGTATTCACACTGATATGGGGGCTGTAGTATTCATATTGATATGGGGGCTGTAGTATTCACTCTGATATGGGGGCTATAGTATTCACTCTGATATGGGGGCTGTAGTATTCACACTGATATGGGGGATGTAGTATTCAGATTGATATGGGGGCTGTACAATTCAGATTGATATGGGGGCTGTAGTATTCAGATTGATATGGGGGCTGTAAAATTCAGATTGATATGGGGGCTGTAGTATTCAGATTGATATGGGGGCTGTAGTATTCACTCTGATATGGGGGCTGCAGTATTTACACTGATATGGGGGCTGCAGTATTTACACTGATATGGGGGCTGTAGTACTCACACTGATATGGGGGCTATAGTATTCATATTGATATGGGGGCTGTAGTATTCACACTGATATGGGGGCTACAGTATTCACACTGATAAGGGGGCTATAGTATTCATATTGATATGGGGGCTGTAGTATTCATATTGATATGGGGGCTGTAGTATTCACACTGATATGGGGGCTGTAGTACTCACACTGATATGGGGGCTATAGTATTCATATTGATATGGTGGCTGTAGTATTCACACTGATATGGGGGCTGTAGTATTCACACTGATATGGGGGCTGCAGTATGCACACTGATATGGGGGCTGTAGTACTCACACTGATATGGGGGCTATAGTATTCATATTGATATGGGGGCTGTAGTATTCATATTGATATGGGGGCTGTAGTATTCACACTGATATGGGGGCTGTAGTATTTACTCTGATATGGGGCTGCAGTATTCACACTGATATGGGGGCTGTAGTATTCACTCTGATATGAGGGCTGTAGTATTCACTCTGATATGGGGGCTGTAGTATTCATATTGATATGGGGGCTGTAGTATTCATATTGATATGGGGGCTGTAGTATTCACTCTGATATGGGGGCCGTAGTATTCACACTGATATGGGGGCTATAGTATTCATATTGATATGGGGGCTGTAGTATTCACACTGATATGGGGGCTGTAGTATTCACACTGATATGAGGGCTAGTCTACTGTATAATGTTTAACATAGACTATAGTATTCCCTCTGATATGGGGGCTGTAGTATTCATATTGATATGGGGGCTGTAGTATTCACTCTGATATGGGGGCTGTAGTATTTACTCTGATATGGGGGCTACAGTATTCACACTGATATGGGGGCTGCTGTATTCACACTGATATGGGGGCTGTAGTATTCATATTGATATGGGGGCTATAGTATTCACACTGATATGGGGGCTGTAGTATTCACACTGATATGGGGGCTGCAGTATTCACTCTGATATGGGGGCTGCAGTATTCACACTGATATGGGGGCTTTAGGATTCACACTGATATGGGGGCTGTAGTATTCATATTGATATGGGGGCTGTAGTATTCACACTGATATGGGGGCTGCAGTATTCACACTGATATGGGGGCTGTAGTATTCATATTGATATGGGGGCTGCAGTATTCACACTGATATGGGGGCTGTAGTATTCATATTGATATGGGGGCTGTAGTATTCACTCTGAAATGGGGGCTGTAGATTCACTCTGAAATGGGGGCTGCAGTGTTCACACTGATATGGGGCTGCAGTATTCACACTGATATGGGGGCTGTAGTATTCACACTGATATGGGGGCTGTAGTATTCATATTGATATGGGGGCTGTAGTATTCATCCTGATATGGGGGCTGCAGTATTCACACTGATATGGGGGCTGCAGTATTCACACTGATATGGGGGCTGTAGTACTCACACTGATATGGGGGCTATAGTATTCATATTGATATGGGGGCTGTAGTATTGATATTGATATGGGGGCTGTAGTATTCACACTGATATGGGGGCTGTAGTATTCACACTGATATGAGGGCTAGTCTACTGTATAATGTTTAACATAGACTATAGTATTCCCTCTGATATGGGGGCTGTAGTATTCATATTGATATGGGGGCTGTAGTATTCACTCTGATATGGGGGCTGTAGTATTTACTCTGATATGGGGGCTACAGTATTCACACTGATATGGGGGCTGCTGTATTCACACTGATATGGGGGCTGTATTATTCATATTGATATGGGGGCTATAGTATTCACACTGATATGGGGGCTGTAGTATTCACACTGATATGGGGGCTGCAGTATTCACTCTGATATGGGGGCTGCAGTATTCACACTGATATGGGGGCTTTAGGATTCACACTGATATGGGGGCTGTAGTATTCATATTGATATGGGGGCTGTAGTATTCACACTGATATGGGGGCTGCAGTATTCACACTGATATGGGGGCTGTAGTATTCATATTGATATGGGGGCTGCAGTATTCACACTGATATGGGGGCTGTAGTATTCATATTGATATGGGGGATGTAGTATTCAGATTGATATGGGGGCTGTAGTATTCACACTGATATGGGGGATGTAGTATTCAGATTGATATGGGGGCTGTAAAATTCAGATTGATATGGGGGCTGTAGTATTCACTCTGATATGGGGGCTGTAGTATTCACACTGATATGGGGGATGTAGTATTCAGATTGATATGGGGCTGTAAAATTCAGATTGATATGGGGGCTGTAGTATTCAGATTGATATGGGGCTGTAGTATTCACTCTGATATGGGGGCTGCAGTATTTACACTGATATGGGGGCTGCAGTATTTACACTGATATGGGGGCTGTAGTACTCACACTGATATGGGGGCTATAGTATTCATATTGATATGGGGGCTGTAGTATTCACACTGATATGGGGGCTACAGTATTCACACTGATAAGGGGGCTATAGTATTCATATTGATATGGGGGCTGTAGTATTCATATTGATATGGGGGCTGTAGTATTCACACTGATATGGGGCTGTAGTACTCACACTGATATGGGGGCTATAGTATTCATATTGATATGGGGGCTATAGTATTCATATTGATATGGGGGCTGTAGTATTCACACTGATATGGGGGCTGTAGTATTCACACTGATATGGGGGCTGCAGTATTCACACTGATATGGGGGCTGTAGTACTCACACTGATATGGGGGCTATAGTATTCATATTGATATGGGGGCTGTAGTATTCATATTGATATGGGGGCTGTAGTATTCACACTGATATGGGGGCTGTAGTATTTACTCTGATATGGGGGCTGCAGTATTCACACTGATATGGGGGCTGTAGTATTCACTCTGATATGAGGGCTGTAGTATTCACTCTGATATGGGGGCTGTAGTATTCATATTGATATGGGGGCTGTAGTATTCATATTGATATGGGGGCTGTAGTATTCACTCTGATATGGGGGCCGTAGTATTCACACTGATATGGGGGCTATAGTATTCATATTGATATGGGGGCTGTAGTATTCACACTGATATGGGGGCTGTAGTATTCACACTGATATGAGGCTAGTCTACTGTATAATGTTTAACATAGACTATAGTATTCCCTCTGATATGGGGCTGTAGTATTCATATTGATATGGGGGCTGTAGTATTCACTCTGATATGGGGGCTGTAGTATTTACTCTGATATGGGGCTACAGTATTCACACTGATATGGGGGCTGCTGTATTCACACTGATATGGGGGCTGTAGTATTCATATTGATATGGGGGCTATAGTATTCACACTGATATGGGGGCTGTAGTATTCACACTGATATGGGGGCTGCAGTATTCACTCTGATATGGGGGCTACAGTATTCACACTGATAAGGGGGCTATAGTATTCATATTGATATGGGGGCTGTAGTATTCATATTGATATGGGGGCTGTAGTATTCACACTGATATGGGGGCTGTAGTACTCACACTGATATGGGGGCTATAGTATTCATATTGATATGGGGCTGTAGTATTCACACTGATATGGGGGCTGTAGTATTCACACTGATATGGGGGCTGCAGTATTCACACTGATATGGGGCTGTAGTACTCACACTGATATGGGGGCTATAGTATTCATATTGATATGGGGGCTGTAGTATTCATATTGATATGGGGGCTGTAGTATTCACACTGATATGGGGGCTGCAGTATTCACTCTGATATGGGGGCTGCAGTATTCACACTGATATGGGGGCTTTAGGATTCACACTGATATGGGGGCTGTAGTATTCATATTGATATGGGGGCTGTAGTATTCACACTGATATGGGGGCTGCAGTAGTCACACTGATATGGGGGCTGTAGTATTCATATTGATATGGGGGCTGCAGTATTCACACTGATATGGGGGCTGTAGTATTCATATTGATATGGGGGCTGTAGTATTCACTCTGAAATGGGGGCTGTAGTATTCACTCTGAAATGGGGGCTGCAGTGTTCACACTGATATGGGGGCTGCAGTATTCACACTGATATGGGGGCTGTAGTATTCACACTGATATGGGGGCTGTAGTATTCATATTGATATGGGGGCTGTAGTATTCACTCTGATATGGGGGCTGCAGTATTCACACTGATATGGGGGCTGTAGGATTCACACTGATATGGGGGCTGTAGTATTCATATTGATATGGGTGCTATAGTATTCACACTGATATGGGGGCTGTAGTATTCACACTGATATGGGGGCTGCAGTATTCACTCTGATATGGGGGCTACAGTATTCACACTGATAAGGGGGCTATATTATTCATATTGATATGGGGGCTGTAGTATTCATATTGATATGGGGGCTGTAGTATTCACACTGATATGGGGGCTGTAGTACTCACACTGATATGGGGGCTATAGTATTCATATTGATATGGGGCTGTAGTATTCACACTGATATGGGGGCTGTAGTATTCACACTGATATGGGGGCTGCAGTATTCACACTGATATGGGGGCTGTAGTACTCACACTGATATGGGGGCTATAGTATTCATATTGATATGGGGGCTGTAGTATTCATATTGATATGGGGGCTGTAGTATTCACACTGATATGGGGGCTGCAGTATTCACTCTGATATGGGGGCTGCAGTATTCACACTGATATGGGGGCTTTAGGATTCACACTAATATGGGGGCTGTAGTATTCATATTGATATGGGGGCTGTAGTATTCATATTGATATGGGGGCTGTAGTAGTCACACTGATATGGGGGCTGCAGTATTCACTCTGATATGGGGGCTGCAGTATTCACACTGATATGGGGGCTTTAGGATTCACACTGATATGGGGCTGTAGTATTCATATTGATATGGGGGCTGTAGTATTCACACTGATATGGGGCTGCAGTAGTCACACTGATATGGGGGCTGTAGTATTCATATTGATATGGGGGCTGCAGTATTCACACTGATATGGGGGCTGTAGTATTCATATTGATATGGGGGCTGTAGTATTCACTCTGAAATGGGGGCTGTAGTATTCACTCTGAAATGGGGGCTGCAGTGTTCACACTGATATGGGGGCTGCAGTATTCACACTGATATGGGGGCTGTAGTATTCACACTGATATGGGGGCTGTAGTATTCATATTGATATGGGGGCTGTAGTATTCACTCTGATATGGGGGCTGCAGTATTCACACTGATATGGGGGCTGTAGGATTCACACTGATATGGGGGCTGTAGTATTCATATTGATATGGGGGCTATAGTATTCACACTGATATGGGGACTGTAGTATTCACACTGATATGGGGGCTGCAGTATTCACTCTGATATGGGGGCTACAGTATTCACACTGATAAGGGGGCTATAGTATTCATATTGATATGGGGGCTGTAGTATTCATATTGATATGGGGGCTGTAGTATTCACTCTGAAATGGGGGCTGTAGTATTCACTCTGAAATGGGGGCTGCAGTGTTCACACTGATATGGGGGCTGCAGTATTCACACTGATATGGGGCTGTAGTATTCACACTGATATGGGGCTGTAGTATTCATATTGATATGGGGGCTGTAGTATTCACTCTGATATGGGGGCTGCAGTATTCACACTGATATGGGGGCTGTAGGATTCACACTGATATGGGGGCTGTAGTATTCATATTGATATGGGGCTGTAGTATTCACACTGATATGGGGGCTGCAGTATTCACACTGATATGGGGGCTGTAGTATTCATATTGATATGGGGGCTGTAGTATTCACACTGATATGGGGGCTGTAGTATTCATATTGATATGGGGGCTGTAGTATTCACACTGATATGGGGCTGCAGTATTCACACTGATATGGGGGCTGTAGTATTCATATTGATATGGGGGCTGCAGTATTCACACTGATATGGGGGCTTTAGGATTCACACTGATATGGGGCTGTAGTATTCATATTGATATGGGGGCTGTAGTATTCATATTGATATGGGGGCTGTAGTAGTCACACTGATATGGGGGCTGCAGTATTCACTCTGATATGGGGGCTGCAGTATTCACACTGATATGGGGGCTTTAGGATTCACACTGATATGGGGGCTGTAGTATTCATATTGATATGGGGGCTGTAGTATTCACACTGATATGGGGGCTGCAGTAGTCACACTGATATGGGGGCTGTAGTATTCATATTGATATGGGGGCTGCAGTATTCACACTGATATGGGGGCTGTAGTATTCATATTGATATGGGGGCTGTAGTATTCACTCTGAAATGGGGGCTGTAGTATTCACTCTGAAATGGGGGCTGCAGTGTTCACACTGATATGGGGGCTGCAGTATTCACACTGATATGGGGGCTGTAGTATTCACACTGATATGGGGGCTATAGTATTCATATTGATATGGGGGCTGTAGTATTCACTCTGATATGGGGGCTGCAGTATTCACACTGATATGGGGGCTGTAGGATTCACACTGATATGGGGGCTGTAGTATTCATATTGATATGGGGGCTATAGTATTCACACTGATATGGGGACTGTAGTATTCACACTGATATGGGGGCTGCAGTATTCACTCTGATATGGGGGCTACAGTATTCACACTGATAAGGGGCTATAGTATTCATATTGATATGGGGGCTGTAGTATTCATATTGATATGGGGGCTGTAGTATTCACTCTGAAATGGGGGCTGTAGTATTCACTCTGAAATGGGGGCTGCAGTGTTCACACTGATATGGGGGCTGCAGTATTCACACTGATATGGGGGCTGTAGTATTCACACTGATATGGGGGCTGTAGTATTCATATTGATATGGGGGCTGTAGTATTCACTCTGATATGGGGCTGCAGTATTCACACTGATATGGGGGCTGTAGGATTCACACTGATATGGGGGCTGTAGTATTCATATTGATATGGGGGCTGTAGTATTCACACTGATATGGGGGCTGCAGTATTCACTGATATGGGGGCTGTAGTATTCATATTGATATGGGGGCTGTAGTATTCACACTGATATGGGGGCTGTAGTATTCATATTGATATGGGGGCTGTAGTATTCACACTGATATGGGGGCTGCAGTATTCACACTGATATGGGGGCTGTAGTATTCATATTGATATGGGGGCTGCAGTATTCACACTGATATGGGGGCTGTAGTATTCATATTGATATGGGGGCTGTAGTATTCACTCTGAAATGGGGGCTGTAGTATTCACTCTGATATGAGGGCTGTAGTATTCACTCTGATATGGGGGCTGTAGTATTCATATTGATATGGGGGCTGTAGTATTCATATTGATATGGGGGCTGTAGTATTCACTCTGATATGGGGGCCGTAGTATTCACACTGATATGGGGGCTATAGTATTCATATTGATATGGGGGCTATAGTATTCATATTGATATGGGGGCTGTAGTATTCACACTGATATGGGGGCTGTAGTATTCACACTGATATGGGGGCTGCAGTATTCACACTGATATGGGGGCTGTAGTACTCACACTGATATGGGGGCTATAGTATTCATATTGATATGGGGGCTGTAGTATTCATATTGATATGGGGGCTGCAGTATTCACACTGATATGGGGGCTGTAGTATTCACTCTGATATGAGGGCTGTAGTATTCACTCTGATATGGGGGCTGTAGTATTCATATTGATATGGGGGCTGTAGTATTCATATTGATATGGGGGCTGTAGTATTCACTCTGATATGGGGGCCGTAGTATTCACACTGATATGGGGGCTATAGTATTCATATTGATATGGGGGCTGTAGTATTCACACTGATATGGGGGCTGTAGTATTCACACTGATATGAGGGCTAGTCTACTGTATAATGTTTAACATAGACTATAGTATTCCCTCTGATATGGGGGCTGTAGTATTCATATTGATATGGGGGCTGTAGTATTCACTCTGATATGGGGGCTGTAGTATTTACTCTGATATGGGGGCTGCAGTATTCACACTGATATGGGGGCTGTAGTATTCATATTGATATGGGGGCTGCAGTATTCACACTGATATGGGGGCTGTAGTATTCATATTGATATGGGGGCTGTAGTATTCACTCTGAAATGGGGGCTGTAGTATTCACTCTGAAATGGGGGCTGCAGTGTTCACACTGATATGGGGGCTGCAGTATTCACACTGATATGGGGGCTGTAGTATTCACACTGATATGGGGGCTGTAGTATTCATATTGATATGGGGGCTGTAGTATTCACTCTGATATGGGGGCTGCAGTATTCACACTGATATGGGGGCTGTAGTATTCACTCTGATATGGGGGCCGTAGTATTCACACTGATATGGGGGCTATAGTATTCATATTGATATGGGGGCTGTAGTATTCACACTGATATGGGGGCTGTAGTATTCACACTGATATGAGGGCTATAGTATTCATATTGATATGGGGGCTGTAGTATTCACACTGATATGGGGGCTGTAGTATTCACACTGATATGAGGGCTAGTCTACTGTATAATGTTTAACATAGACTATAGTATTCCCTCTGATATGGGGGCTGTAGTATTCATATTGATATGGGGCTGTAGTATTCACTCTGATATGGGGCTGTAGTATTTACTCTGATATGGGGGCTACAGTATTCACACTGATATGGGGGCTGCTGTATTCACACTGATATGGGGGCTGTAGTATTCATATTGATATGGGGGCTATAGTATTCACACTGATATGGGGGCTGTAGTATTCACACTGATATGGGGGCTGCAGTATTCACTCTGATATGGGGGCTGCAGTATTCACACTGATATGGGGGCTTTAGGATTCACACTGATATGGGGGCTGTAGTATTCATATTGATATGGGGGCTGTAGTATTCACACTGATATGGGGGCTGCAGTATTCACACTGATATGGGGGCTGCAGTATTCACACTGATATGGGGGCTGTAGTATTCATATTGATATGGGGCTGCAGTATTCACACTGATATGGGGGCTGTAGTATTCATATTGATATGGGGGCTGTAGTATTCACTCTGAAATGGGGGCTGTAGTATTCACTCTGAAATGGGGGCTGCAGTGTTCACACTGATATGGGGGCTGCAGTATTCACACTGATATGGGGCTGTAGTATTCACACTGATATGGGGGCTGTAGTATTCATATTGATATGGGGGCTGTAGTATTCACTCTGATATGGGGGCTGCAGTATTCACACTGATATGGGGGCTGTAGGATTCACACTGATATGGGGGCTGTAGTATTCATATTGATATGGGGGCTGTAGTATTCACACTGATATGGGGGCTGCAGTATTCACACTGATATGGGGGCTGTAGTATTCATATTAATATGGGGGCTGTAGTATTCACACTGATATGGGGGCTGTAGTATTCATATTGATATGGGGGCTGTAGTATTCATATTGATATGGGGGCTGTAGTATTCACACTGATATGGGAGCAGCAGTATTCACACTGATATGGGGGCTGTAGTATTCATATTGATATGGGGCTGCAGTATTCACACTGATATGGGGGCTGTAGTATTCATATTGATATGGGGGCTGTAGTATTCAATCTGAAATGGGGGCTGTAGTATTCACTCTGATATAAGGGCTGTAGTATTCACTCTGATATGGGGGCTGTAGTATTCATATTGATATGGGGGCTGTAGTATTCATATTGATATGGGGGCTGTAGTATTCACTCTGATATGGGGGCTGTAGTATTCACACTGATATGGGGGCTGTAGTATTCACACTGATATGGGGGCTGCAGTATTCACACTGATATGGGGGCTGCAGTACTCACACTGATATGGGGGCTGCAGTACTCACACTGATATGGGGGCTGTAGTATTCATATTGATATGGGGGCTGTAGTATTCATATTGATATGGGGGCTGTAGTATTCACTCTGATATGGGGGCCGTAGTATTCACACTGATATGGGGGCTATAGTATTCATATTGATATGGGGGCTGTAGTATTCACACTGATATGGGGGCTGTAGTATTCACACTGATATGAGGGCTAGTCTACTGTATAATGTTTAACATAGACGATAGTATTCCCTCTGATATGGGGGCTGTAGTATTCATATTGATATGGGGGCTGCAGTATTCACACTGATATGGGGGCTGTAGTATTCATATTGATATGGGGGCTGTAGTATTCACACTGATATGGGGGCTGTAGTATTCATATTGATATGGGGGCTATAGTATTCACACTGATATGGGGGCTGTAGTATTCACACTGATATGGGGGCTTTAGGATTCACACTGATATGGGGCTGTAGTATTCATATTGATATGGGGGCTGTAGTATTCACACTGATATGGGGGCTGCAGTATTCACACTGATATGGGGGCTGTAGTATTCATATTGATATGGGGGCTGCAGTATTCACACTGATATGGGGGCTGTAGTATTCATATTGATATGGGGGCTGTAGTATTCACTCTGAAATGGGGGCTGTAGTATTCACTCTGAAATGGGGGCTGCAGTGTTCACACTGATATGGGGGCTGCAGTGTTCACACTGATATGGGGGCTGCAGTATTCACACTGATATGGGGGCTGTAGTATTCACACTGATATGGGGGCTGTAGTATTCATATTGATATGGGGGCTGTAGTATTCACTCTGATATGGGGGCTGCAGTATTCACACTGATATGGGGGCTGTAGGATTCACACTGATATGGGGGCTGTAGTATTCATATTGATATGGGGGCTGTAGTATTCACACTGATATGGGGGCTGCAGTATTCACACTGATATGGGGGCTGTAGTATTCATATTGATATGGGGGCTGTAGTATTCACACTGATATGGGGGCTGTAGTATTCATATTGATATGGGGGCTGTAGTATTCATATTGATATGGGGGCTGTAGTATTCACACTGATATGGGGGCTGCAGTATTCACACTGATATGGGGGCTGTAGTATTCATATTGATATGGGGGCTGCAGTATTCACACTGATATGGGGGCTGTAGTATTCATATTGATATGGGGGCTGTAGTATTCACTCTGAAATGGGGGCTGTAGTATTCACTCTGAAATGGGGGCTGCAGTGTTCACACTGATATGGCGGCTGCAGTATTCACACTGATATGGGGGCTGTAGTATTCACACTGATATGGGGGCTGTAGTATTCATATTGATATGGGGGCTGTAGTATTCACTCTGATATGGGGGCTGCAGTATTCACACTGATATGGGGGCTGTAGGATTCACACTGATATGGGGGCTGTAGTATTCATATTGATATGGGGCTGTAGTATTCACACTGATATGGGGGCTGCAGTATTCACACTGATATGGGGGCTGTAGTATTCATATTGATATGGGGGCTGTAGTATTCACACTGATATGGGGGCTGTAGTATTCATATTGATATGGGGGCTGTAGTATTCACTCTGATATGGGGGCTATAGTATTCACTCTGATATGGGGGCTGTAGTATTCACACTGATATGGGGGCTGTAGTATTCATATTGATATGGGGGCTGTAGTATTCAGATTGATATGGGGGCTGTAAAATTCAGATTGATATGAGGGCTGTAGTATTCAGATTGATATGGGGGCTGTAAAATTCAGATTGATATGGGGGCTGTAGTATTCAGATTGATATGGGGGCTGTAGTATTCACTCTGATATGGGGGCTGCAGTATTTACACTGATATGGGGGCTGTAGTACTCACACTGATATGGGGGCTATAGTATTCATATTGATATGGGGGCTGTAGTATTCACACTGATATGGGGGCTACAGTATTCACACTGATAAGGGGGCTATAGTATTCATATTGATATGGGGGCTGTAGTATTCATATTGATATGGGGGCTGTAGTATTCACACTGATATGGGGGCTGTAGTACTCACACTGATATGGGGGCTATAGTATTCATATTGATATGGGGGCTGTAGTATTCACACTGATATGGGGGCTGTAGTATTCACACTGATATGGGGGCTGTAGTATTCATATTGATATGGGGGCTGTAGTATTCACACTGATATGGGGGCTACAGTATTCACACTGATAAGGGGCTATAGTATTCATATTGATATGGGGGCTGTAGTATTCATATTGATATGGGGGCTGTAGTATTCACTGATATGGGGGCTGTAGTATTCACACTATGGGGGCTGTAGTATTCACTCTGATATGGGGGCTGTAGTATTCACATTGATATGGGGGCTGTAGTATTCACACTGATATGGGGGTGTAGTATTCATATTGATATGGGGGCTGTAGTATTCACTCTGATATGGGGGCTGTAGTATTCACACTGATATGGGGGCTGTAGTATTCATATAGATATGGGGGCTGTAGTATTCACTCTGATATGGGGGCTGTAGTATTCACACTGATATGGGGGCTGTAGTATTCATATTGATATGGGGGCTGTAGTATTCACTCTGATATGGGGGCTGTAGTATTCACACTGATATGGGGGCTGTAGTATTCACTCTGATATGGGGGCTGTAGTATTCATATTGATATGGGGGCTGTAGTATTCACTCTGATATGGGGGCTGTAGTATTCACACTGATATGGGGGCTGTAGTATTCACACTGATATGGGGGCTGTAGTATTCACACTGATATGGGGGCTGTAGTATTCATATTGATATGGGGGCTGTAGTATTCACTCTGATATGGGGGCTATGGTATTCATATTGATATGGGGGCTGTAGTATTCTCTCTGATATGGGGGCTGTAGTATTCACACTGATATGGGGGCTGTAGTATTCACACTGATATGGGGGCTGTAGTATTCACACTGATATGGGGGCTGTAGTATTCACACTGATATGGGGGCTGTAGTATTCATATTTATATGGGGGCTGTAGTATTCACACTAATATGGGGGCTGTAGTATTCATATTGATATGGGGGCTGTAGTATTCACACTGATATGGGGGCTGTAGTATTCATATTGATATGGGGGCTGTAGTATTCACTCTGATATGGGGGCTATAGTATTCATATTGATATGGGGGCTGTAGTATTCACTCTGATATGGGGGCTGTAGTATTCAGTCTGATATGGGGGCTGTAGTATTCACTCTGATATGGGGGCTGTAGTATTCACTCTGATATGGGGGCTGTAGTATTCACTCTGATATGGGGGCTATAGTATTCACTTTGATATGGGGGCTGTAGTATTCACACTGATATGGGGGCTGTAGTATTCACTCTGATATGGGGGCTGTAGTATTCACTCTGATATGGGGCTGTAGTATTCACACTGATATGGGGGCTGTAGTATTCATATTGATATGGGGGCTGTAGTATTCACTCTGATATGGGGGCTGCAGTATTCACACTGATATGGGGGCTGTAGGATTCACACTGATATGGGGGCTGTAGTATTCATATTGATATGGGGGCTGTAGTATTCACACTGATATGGGGGCTGCAGTATTCACACTGATATGGGGGCTGTAGTATTCATATTGATATGGGGGCTGTAGTATTCACACTGATATGGGGGCTGTAGTATTCATATTGATATGGGGGCTGTATTATTCCCTCTGATATGGGGGCTATAGTATTCACTCTGATATGGGGGCTGTAGTATTCACACTGATATGGGGGATGTAGTATTCAGATTGATATGGGGGCTGTAAAATTCAGATTGATATGGGGGCTGTAGTATTCAGATTGATATGGGGGCTGTAGTATTCACTCTGATATGGGGGCTGCAGTATTCACACTGATATGGGGGCTATAGTATTCATATTGATATGGGGGCTGTAGTATTCACACTGATATGGGGGCTACAGTATTCACACTGATAAGGGGGCTATAGTATTCATATTAATATGGGGGCTGTAGTATTCATATTGATATGGGAACTGTAGTATTCACACTGATATGGGGGCTGTAGTACTCACACTATTATGGGGCTATAGTATTCATATTGATATGGGGGCTGTAGTATTCACACTGATATGGGGGCTGTAGTATTCACACTGATATGGGGCTGTAGTATTCATATTGATATGGGGGCTGTAGTATTCACACTGATATGGGGGCTACAGTATTCACACTGATAAGGGGGCTATAGTATTCATATTGATATGGGGGCTGTAGTATTCATATTTATATGGGGGCTGTAGTATTCACACTGATATGGGGGCTGTAGTATTCACACTGATATGGGGGCTGCAGTATTCACACTGATATGGGGGCTGTAGTATTCTCTCTGATATGGGGGCTGTAGTATTCACACTGATATGGGGGCTGTAGTATTCACACTGATATGGGGGCTGTAGTATTCACACTGATATGGGGGCTGTAGTATTCACACTGATATGGGGGCTGTAGTATTCATATTTATATGGGGGCTGTAGTATTCACACTAATATGGGGGCTGTAGTATTCATATTGATATGGGGGCTGTAGTATTCACACTGATATGGGGGCTGTAGTATTCATATTGATATGGGGGCTGTAGTATTCACTCTGATATGGGGGCTATAGTATTCATATTGATATGGGGGCTGTAGTATTCACTCTGATATGGGGGCTGTAGTATTCAGTCTGATATGGGGGCTGTAGTATTCACTCTGATATGGGGGCTGTAGTATTCACTCTGATATGGGGGCTGTAGTATTCACTCTGATATGGGGGCTATAGTATTCACTTTGATATGGGGGCTGTAGTATTCACACTGATATGGGGGCTGTAGTATTCACTCTGATATGGGGGCTGTAGTATTCACTCTGATATGGGGGCTGTAGTATTCACACTGATATGGGGGCTGTAGTATTCATATTGATATGGGGGCTGTAGTATTCACTCTGATATGGGGGCTGCAGTATTCACACTGATATGGGGCTGTAGGATTCACACTGATATGGGGGCTGTAGTATTCATATTGATATGGGGGCTGTAGTATTCACACTGATATGGGGGCTGCAGTATTCACACTGATATGGGGGCTGTAGTATTCATATTGATATGGGGGCTGTAGTATTCACACTGATATGGGGGCTGTAGTATTCATATTGATATGGGGGCTGTATTATTCCCTCTGATATGGGGGCTATAGTATTCACTCTGATATGGGGGCTGTAGTATTCACACTGATATGGGGGATGTAGTATTCAGATTGATATGGGGGCTGTAAAATTCAGATTGATATGGGGGCTGTAGTATTCAGATTGATATGGGGGCTGTAGTATTCACTCTGATATGGGGGCTGCAGTATTCACACTGATATGGGGGCTATAGTATTCATATTGATATGGGGGCTGTAGTATTCACACTGATATGGGGGCTACAGTATTCACACTGATAAGGGGGCTATAGTATTCATATTGATATGGGGGCTGTAGTATTCATATTGATATGGGAACTGTAGTATTCACACTGATATGGGGGCTGTAGTACTCACACTATTATGGGGCTATAGTATTCATATTGATATGGGGGCTGTAGTATTCACACTGATATGGGGGCTGTAGTATTCACACTGATATGGGGGCTGTAGTATTCATATTGATATGGGGGCTGTAGTATTCACACTGATATGGGGGCTACAGTATTCACACTGATAAGGGGCTATAGTATTCATATTGATATGGGGCTGTAGTATTCATATTTATATGGGGGCTGTAGTATTCACACTGATATGGGGGCTGTAGTATTCACACTGATATGGGGGCTGCAGTATTCACACTGATATGGGGGCTGTAGTACTCACACTGATATGGGGGCTATAGTATTCATATTGATATGGGGGCTGTAGTATTCATATTGATATGGGGGCTGTAGTATTCACACTGATATGGGGGCTACAGTATTCACACTGATAAGGGGGCTATAGTATTCATATTGATATGGGGGCTGTAGTATTCATATTGATATGGGGGCTGTAGTATTCACTCTAATATGGGGGCTGTAGTATTTACTCTGATATGGGGGCTGCAGTATTCACACTGATATGGGGGCTACAGTATTCACTCTGATATGGGGGCTGTAGTATTCATATTGATATGGGGGCTGTAGTATTCATATTGATATGGGAACTGTAGTATTCACACTGATATGGGGGCTACAGTATTCACTCTGATATGGGGGCTGTAGTATTCACTGATATGGGGGCTGTAGTATTCACACTGATATGGGGGCTGTAGTATTCACTCTGATATGGGGGCTGTAGTATTCACATTGATATGGGGGCTGTAGTATTCACACTGATATGGGGGTTGTAGTATTCATATTGATATGGGGGCTGTAGTATTCACTCTGATATGGGGGCTGTAGTATTCACACTGATATGGGGCTGTAGTATTCATATTGATATGGGGGATGTAGTATTCACTCTGATATGGGGGCTGTAGTATTCACACTGATATGGGGGCTGTAGTATTCATATTGATATGGGGGCTGTAGTATTCACTCTGATATGGGGGCTGTAGTATTCACACTGATATGGGGGCTGTAGTATTCACACTGATATGGGGGCTGTAGTATTCACACTGATATGGGGGCTGTAGTATTCATATTGATATGGGGGCTGTAGTATTCACACTAATATGGGGGCTGTAGTATTCACACTGATATGGGGGCTGTAGTATTCATATTTATATGGGGGCTGTAGTATTCACACTAATATGGGGGCTGTAGTATTCATATTGATATGGGGGCTGTAGTATTCACACTGATATGGGGGCTGTAGTATTCATATTGATATGGGGGCTGTAGTATTCACTCTGATATGGGGGCTATAGTATTCATATTGATATGGGGGCTGTAGTATTCACTCTGATATGGGGGCTGTAGTATTCAGTCTGATATGGGGGCTGTAGTATTCACTCTGATATGGGGGCTGTAGTATTCACTCTGATATGGGGGCTGTAGTATTCACTCTGATATGGGGGCTGTAGTATTCACTCTGATATGGGGCTATAGTATTCACTCTGATATGGGGGCTGTAGTATTCACACTGATATGGGGGCTGTAGTATTCACTCTGATATGGGGGCTGTAGTATTCACTCTGATATGGGGGCTGTAGTATTCATATTGATATGGGGGCTGTAGTATTCACTCTGATATGGGGGCTGTAGTATTCACTCTGATATGGGGGCTGTAGTATTCATATTGATATGGGGGCTGTAGTATTCACTCTGATATGGGGCTGTAGTATTCACTCTGATATGGGGGCTATAGTATTCACACTGATATAGGGGCTATAGTATTCACTCTGATATGGGGGCTGTAGTATTCACACTGATATGGGGGCTGTAGTATTCACACTGATATGGGGGCTATAGTATTCACACTGATATGGGGGCTGTAGTATTCACACTGATATGGGGGCTGTAGTATTTACACTGATATGGGGGCTGTAGTATTCATATTGATATGGGGGCTGTAGTATTCACACTAATATGGGGGCTGTAGTATTCACACTGATATGGGGGCTGTAGTATTCATATTGATATGGGGGCTGTAGTATTCACTCTGATATGGGGGCTATAGTATTCATATTGATATGGGGGCTGTAGTATTCACTCTGATATGGGGGCTGTAGTATTCACACTGATATGGGGGCTGTAGTATTCACACTGATATGGGGGCTGTAGTATTCACACTGATATGGGGGCTGTAGTATTCATATTTATATGGGGGCTGTAGTATTCACACTAATATGGGGGCTGTAGTATTCATATTGATATGGGGGCTGTAGTATTCACACTGATATGGGGGCTGTAGTATTCATATTGATATGGGGGCTGTAGTATTCACTCTGATATGGGGGCTATAGTATTCATATTGATATGGGGGCTGTAGTATTCACTCTGATATGGGGGCTGTAGTATTCATATTGATATGGGGGCTGTAGTATTCACACTGATATGGGGGCTGCAGTATTCACACTGATATGGGGGCTGTAGTATTCACACTGATATGGGGGCTGTAGTATTCATATTGATATGGGGGATGTAGTATTCACTCTGATATGGGGCTGTAGTATTCACACTGATATGGGGGCTGTAGTATTCATATTGATATGGGGGCTGTAGTATTCACTCTGATATGGGGGCTGTAGTATTCATATTGATATGGGGGCTGTAGTATTCACACTAATATGGGGGCTGTAGTATTCACACTGATATGGGGGCTGTAGTATTCATATTTATATGGGGGCTGTAGTATTCACACTAATATGGGGGCTGTAGTATTCATATTGATATGGGGGCTGTAGTATTCACACTGATATGGGGGCTGTAGTATTCATATTGATATGGGGGCTGTAGTATTCACTCTGATATGGGGGCTATAGTATTCATATTGATATGGGGGCTGTAGTATTCACTCTGATATGGGGGCTGTAGTATTCAGTCTGATATGGGGGCTGTAGTATTCACTCTGATATGGGGGCTGTAGTATTCACTCTGATATGGGGGCTGTAGTATTCACTCTGATATGGGGGCTGTAGTATTCACTCTGATATGGGGGCTATAGTATTCACTCTGATATGGGGGCTGTAGTATTCACTCTGATATGGGGGCTGTAGTATTCACACTGATATGGGGGCTGGAGTATTCACTCTGATATGGGGGCTGTAGTATTCACTCTGATATGGGGGCTGTAGTATTCATATTGATATGGGGGCTGTAGTATTCACTCTGATATGGGGGCTGTAGTATTCACTCTGATATGGGGGCTGTAGTATTCATATTGATATGGGGGCTGTAGTATTCACTCTGATATGGGGGCTGTAGTATTCACTCTGATATGGGGGCTATAGTATTCACACTGATATAGGGGCTATAGTATTCACTCTGATATGGGGGCTGTAGTATTCACACTGATATGGGGGCTGTAGTATTCACACTGATATGGGGGCTATAGTATTCACACTGATATGGGGGCTGTAGTATTCACACTGATATGGGGGCTGTAGTATTTACACTGATATGGGGCTGTAGTATTCATATTGATATGGGGGCTGTAGTATTCACACTAATATGGGGGCTGTAGTATTCACACTGATATGGGGGCTGTAGTATTCATATTGATATGGGGGCTGTAGTATTCACTCTGATATGGGGGCTATAGTATTCATATTGATATGGGGGCTGTAGTATTCACTCTGATATGGGGGCTGTAGTATTCACACTGATATGGGGGCTGTAGTATTCACACTGATATGGGGGCTGTAGTATTCACACTGATATGGGGGCTGTAGTATTCATATTTATATGGGGGCTGTAGTATTCACACTAATATGGGGGCTGTAGTATTCATATTGATATGGGGGCTGTAGTATTCACACTGATATGGGGGCTGTAGTATTCATATTGATATGGGGGCTGTAGTATTCACTCTGATATGGGGGCTATAGTATTCATATTGATATGGGGGCTGTAGTATTCACTCTGATATGGGGGCTGTAGTATTCATATTGATATGGGGGCTGTAGTATTCACACTGATATGGGGGCTGCAGTATTCACTGATATGGGGGCTGTAGTATTCATATTGATATGGGGGCTGTAGTATTCACACTGATATGGGGGCTGTAGTATTCATATTGATATGGGGGCTGTATTATTCCCTCTGATATGGGGGCTATAGTATTCACTCTGATATGGGGGCTGTAGTATTCACACTGATATGGGGGATGTAGTATTCAGATTGATATGGGGGCTGTAAAATTCAGATTGATATGGGGGCTGTAGTATTCAGATTGATATGGGGGCTGTAGTATTCACTCTGATATGGGGGCTGCAGTATTCACACTGATATGGGGGCTATAGTATTCATATTGATATGGGGGCTGTAGTATTCACACTGATATGGGGGCTACAGTATTCACACTGATAAGGGGCTATAGTATTCATATTGATATGGGGGCTGTAGTATTCATATTGATATGGGAACTGTAGTATTCACACTGATATGGGGGCTGTAGTACTCACACTGATATGGGGCTATAGTATTCATATTGATATGGGGGCTGTAGTATTCACACTGATATGGGGGCTGTAGTATTCACACTGATATGGGGGCTGTAGTATTCATATTGATATGGGGGCTGTAGTATTCACACTGATATGGGGGCTGTATTCACACTGATAAGGGGGCTATAGTATTCATATTGATATGGGGGCTGTAGTATTCATATTTATATGGGGGCTGTAGTATTCACACTGATATGGGGGCTGTAGTATTCACACTGATATGGGGGCTGCAGTATTCACACTGATATGGGGGCTGCAGTATTCACACTGATATGGGGGCTGTAGTATTCACACTGATATGGGGGCTATAGTATTCATATTGATATGGGGGCTGTAGTATTCATATTGATATGGGGGCTGTAGTATTCACACTGATATGGGGCTACTATTCACACTGATAAAGGGGCTATAGTATTCATATTGATATGGGGGCTGTAGTATTCATATTGATATGGGGGCTGTAGTATTCACTCTGAATATGGGGGCTGTAGTATTTACTCTGATATGGGGGCTGCAGTATTCACACTGATATGGGGGCTACAGTATTCACTCTGATATGGGGGCTGTAGTATTCATATTGATATGGGGGCTGTAGTATTCATATTGATATGGGAACTGTAGTATTCACACTGATATGGGGGCTACAGTATTCACTCTGATATGGGGCTGTAGTATTCACTGATATGGGGGCTGTAGTATTCACACTGATATGGGGGCTGTAGTATTCACTCTGATATGGGGGCTGTAGTATTCACATTGATATGGGGGCTGTAGTATTCACACTGATATGGGGGGTTGTAGTATTCATATTGATATGGGGGCTGTAGTATTCACTCTGATATGGGGGCTGTAGTATTCACACTGATATGGGGGCTGTAGTATTCATATTGATATGGGGGATGTAGTATTCACTCTGATATGGGGGCTGTAGTATTCACACTGATATGGGGGCTGTAGTATTCATATTGATATGGGGGCTGTAGTATTCACTCTGATATGGGGGCTGTAGTATTCACACTGATATGGGGGCTGTAGTATTCACTCTGATATGGGGGCTGTAGTATTCATATTGATATGGGGCTGTAGTATTCACTCTGATATGGGGGCTGTAGTATTCACACTGATATGGGGGCTGTAGTATTCACACTGATATGGGGGCTGTAGTATTCACACTGATATGGGGGCTGTAGTATTCATATTGATATGGGGGCTGTAGTATTCACACTAATATGGGGGCTGTAGTATTCACTGATATGGGGGCTGTAGTATTCATATTTATATGGGGGCTGTAGTATTCACACTAATATGGGGGCTGTAGTATTCATATTGATATGGGGGCTGTAGTATTCACACTGATATGGGGGCTGCAGTATTCACACTGATATGGGGGCTGTAGTACTCACACTGATATGGGGGCTATAGTATTCATATTGATATGGGGGCTGTAGTATTCATATTGATATGGGGGCTGTAGTATTCACACTGATATGGGGGCTACAGTATTCACACTGATAAGGGGGCTATAGTATTCATATTGATATGGGGGCTGTAGTATTCATATTGATATGGGGGCTGTAGTATTCACTCTAGTATGGGGGCTGTAGTATTTACTCTGATATGGGGGCTGCAGTATTCACACTGATATGGGGGCTACAGTATTCACTCTGATATGGGGGCTGTAGTATTCATATTGATATGGGGGCTGTAGTATTCATATTGATATGGGAACTGTAGTATTCACACTGATATGGGGGCTACAGTATTCACTCTGATATGGGGGCTGTAGTATTCACTGATATGGGGGCTGTAGTATTCACACTGATATGGGGGCTGTAGTATTCACTCTGATATGGGGGCTGTAGTATTCACATTGATATGGGGGCTGTAGTATTCACACTGATATGGGGGTTGTAGTATTCATATTGATATGGGGGCTGTAGTATTCACTCTGATATGGGGGCTGTAGTATTCACACTGATATGGGGGCTGTAGTATTCATATTGATATGGGGGATGTAGTATTCACTCTGATATGGGGGCTGTAGTATTCACACTGATATGGGGGCTGTAGTATTCATATTGATATGGGGGCTGTAGTATTCACTCTGATATGGGGGCTGTAGTATTCACACTGATATGGGGGCTGTAGTATTCACTCTGATATGGGGGCTGTAGTATTCATATTGATATGGGGGCTGTAGTATTCACTCTGATATGGGGGCTGTAGTATTCACACTGATATGGGGGCTGTAGTATTCACACTGATATGGGGCTGTAGTATTCACACTGATATGGGGGCTGTAGTATTCATATTGATATGGGGGCTGTAGTATTCACACTAATATGGGGGCTGTAGTATTCACACTGATATGGGGGCTGTAGTATTCATATTTATATGGGGGCTGTAGTATTCACACTAATATGGGGGCTGTAGTATTCATATTGATATGGGGGCTGTAGTATTCACTGATATGGGGGCTGTAGTATTCATATTGATATGGGGCTGTAGTATTCACTCTGATATGGGGGCTATAGTATTCATATTGATATGGAGGCTGTAGTATTCACTCTGATATGGGGGCTGTAGTATTCAGTCTGATATGGGGGCTGTAGTATTCACTCTGATATGGGGGCTGTAGTATTCACTCTGATATGGGGGCTGTAGTATTCACTCTGATATGGGGGCTGTAGTATTCACTCTGATATGGGGGCTATAGTATTCACTCTGATATGGGGGCTGTAGTATTCACACTGATATGGGGGCTGTAGTATTCACTCTGATATGGGGGCTGTAGTATTCACTCTGATATGGGGGCTGTAGTATTCATATTGATATGGGGCTGTAGTATTCACTCTGATATGGGGGCTGTAGTATTCACTCTGATATGGGGGCTGTAGTATTCATATTGATATGGGGGCTGTAGTATTCACTCTGATATGGGGGCTGTAGTATTCACTCTGATATGGGGGCTATAGTATTCACACTGATATAGGGGCTATAGTATTCACTCTGATATGGGGGCTGTAGTATTCACACTGATATGGGGGCTGTAGTATTCACACTGATATGGGGGCTATAGTATTCACACTGATATGGGGGCTGTAGTATTCACACTGATATGGGGGCTGTAGTATTTACACTGATATGGGGGCTGTAGTATTCATATTGATATGGGGGCTGTAGTATTCACACTAATATGGGGGCTGTAGTATTCACACTGATATGGGGGCTGTAGTATTCATATTGATATGGGGGCTGTAGTATTCACTCTGATATGGGGGCTATATTATTCATATTGATATGGGGGCTGTAGTATTCACTCTGATATGGGGGCTGTAGTATTCACACTGATATGGGGGCTGTAGTATTCACACTGATATGGGGGCTGTAGTATTCACACTGATATGGGGGCTGTAGTATTCATATTTATATGGGGGCTGTAGTATTCACACTAATATGGGGGCTGTAGTATTCATATTGATATGGGGGCTGTAGTATTCACACTGATATGGGGGTTGTAGTATTCATATTGATATGGGGGCTGTAGTATTCACTCTGATATGGGGGCTGTAGTATTCACACTGATATGGGGGCTGTAGTATTCATATTGATATGGGGGATGTAGTATTCACTCTGATATGGGGGCTGTAGTATTCACACTGATATGGGGGCTGTAGTATTCATATTGATATGGGGGCTGTAGTATTCACTCTGATATGGGGGCTGTAGTATTCACACTGATATGGGGGCTGTAGTATTCACTCTGATATGGGGGCTGTAGTATTCACTCTGATATGGGGGCTGTAGTATTCACACTGATATGGGGGCTGTAGTATTCACTGATATGGGGGCTGTAGTATTCACACTGATATGGGGGCTGTAGTATTCATATTGATATGGGGGCTGTAGTATTCACACTAATATGGGGGCTGTAGTATTCACACTGATATGGGGGCTGTAGTATTCATATTTATATGGGGGCTGTAGTATTCACACTAATATGGGGGCTGTAGTATTCATATTGATATATGGGGGCTGTAGTATTCACACTGATATGGGGGCTGTAGTATTCATATTGATATGGGGGCTGTAGTATTCACTCTGATATGGGGGCTATAGTATTCATATTGATATGGAGGCTGTAGTATTCACTCTGATATGGGGGCTGTAGTATTCAGTCTGATATGGGGGCTGTAGTATTCACTCTGATATGGGGGCTGTAGTATTCACTCTGATATGGGGGCTGTAGTATTCACTCTGATATGGGGGCTGTAGTATTCACTCTGATATGGGGGCTATAGTATTCACTCTGATATGGGGGCTGTAGTATTCACTGATATGGGGGCTGTAGTATTCACTCTGATATGGGGCTGTAGTATTCACTCTGATATGGGGGCTGTAGTATTCATATTGATATGGGGGCTGTAGTATTCACTCTGATATGGGGGCTGTAGTATTCACTCTGATATGGGGGCTGTAGTATTCATATTGATATGGGGGCTGTAGTATTCACTCTGATATGGGGGCTGTAGTATTCACTCTGATATGGGGGCTATAGTATTCACACTGATATAGGGGCTATAGTATTCACTCTGATATGGGGGCTGTAGTATTCACTGATATGGGGGCTGTAGTATTCACACTGATATGGGGCTATAGTATTCACACTGATATGGGGGCTGTAGTATTCACACTGATATGGGGGCTGTAGTATTTACACTGATATGGGGGCTGTAGTATTCATATTGATATGGGGCTGTAGTATTCACACTAATATGGGGGCTGTAGTATTCACACTGATATGGGGGCTGTAGTATTCATATTGATATGGGGGCTGTAGTATTCACTCTGATATGGGGGCTATATTATTCATATTGATATGGGGGCTGTAGTATTCACTCTGATATGGGGGCTGTAGTATTCACACTGATATGGGGGCTGTAGTATTCACACTGATATGGGGGCTGTAGTATTCACACTGATATGGGGGCTGTAGTATTCATATTTATATGGGGGCTGTAGTATTCACACTAATATGGGGGCTGTAGTATTCATATTGATATGGGGGCTGTAGTATTCACACTGATATGGGGGCTGTAGTATTCATATTGATATGGGGGCTGTAGTATTCACTCTGATATGGGGGCTATAGTATTCATATTGATATGGGGCTGTAGTATTCACTCTGATATGGGGGCTGTAGTATTCAGTCTGATATGGGGGCTGTAGTATTCACTCTGATATGGGGGCTGTAGTATTCACTCTGATATGGGGGCTGCTGTATTCACACTGATATGGGGGCTGTAGTATTCATATTGATATGGGGGCTATAGTATTCACACTGATATGGGGCTGTAGTATTCATATTGATATGGGGGCTGTAGTATTCACTCTGAAATGGGGGCTGCAGTGTTCACACTGATATGGGGGCTGCAGTATTCACACTGATATGGGGGCTTTAGGATTCACACTGATATGGGGGCTGTAGTATTCATATTGATATGGGGGCTGTAGTATTCACACTGATATGGGGGCTGCAGTATTCACACTGATATGGGGGCTGTAGTATTCATATTGATATGGGGGCTGCAGTATTCACACTGATATGGGGGCTGTAGTATTCATATTGATATGGGGGCTGTAGTATTCACTCTGAAATGGGGGCTGTAGTATTCACTCTGAAATGGGGGCTGCAGTGTTCACACTGATATGGGGGCTGCAGTATTCACACTGATATGGGGGCTGTAGTATTCACTCTGATATGGGGGCTGTAGTATTCACTCTGATATGGGGGCTGTAGTATTCACTCTGATATGGGGGCTATAGTATTCACTCTGATATGGGGGCTGTAGTATTCACTCTGATATGGGGGCTATAGTATTCACTCTGATATGGGGGCTGTAGTATTCACACTGATATGGGGGCTGTAGTATTCACTCTGATATGGGGGCTGTAGTATTCACTCTGATATGGGGGCTGTAGTATTCACTCTGAAATGGGGGCTGCAGTGTTCACACTGATATGGGGCTGCAGTATTCACACTGATTTGGGGGCTTTAGGATTCACACTGATATGGGGGCTGTAGTATTCATATTGATATGGGGGCTGTAGTATTCACACTGATATGGGGGCTGCAGTATTCACACTGATATGGGGGCTGTAGTATTCATATTGATATGGGGGCTGCAGTATTCACACTGATATGGGGGCTGTAGTATTCATATTGATATGGGGGCTGTAGTATTCACTCTGAAATGGGGGCTGTAGTATTCACTCTGAAATGGGGGCTGCAGTGTTCACACTGATATGGGGGCTGCAGTATTCACACTGATATGGGGGCTGTAGTATTCACTCTGATATGGGGGCTGTAGTATTCACTCTGATATGGGGGCTATAGTATTCACTCTGATATGGGGGCTGTAGTATTCACTCTGATATGGGGGCTATAGTATTCACTCTGATATGGGGCTGTAGTATTCACACTGATATGGGGCTGTAGTATTCACTCTGATATGGGGGCTGTAGTATTCACTCTGATATGGGGGCTGTAGTATTCATATTGATATGGGGGCTGTAGTATTCACTCTGATATGGGGGCTGTAGTATTCATATTGATATGGGGGCTGTAGTATTCACTCTGATATGGGGGCTGTAGTATTCACTCTGATATGGGGGCTATAGTATTCACACTGATATAGGGGCTATAGTATTCACTCTGATATGGGGGCTGTAGTATTCACACTGATATGGGGGCTGTAGTATTCACACTGATATGGGGGCTATAGTATTCACACTGATATGGGGGCTGTAGTATTCACACTGATATGGGGGCTGTAGTATTTACACTGATATGGGGGCTGTAGTATTCATATTGATATGGGGCTGTAGTATTCACACTAATATGGGGGCTGTAGTATTCACACTGATATGGGGGCTGTAGTATTCATATTGATATGGGGGCTGTAGTATTCACTCTGATATGGGGGCTATAGTATTCATATTGATATGGGGGCTGTAGTATTCACTCTGATATGGGGGCTGTAGTATTCACACTGATATGGGGGCTGTAGTATTCACACTGATATGGGGGCTGTAGTATTCACACTGATATGGGGGCTGTAGTATTCATATTTATATGGGGGCTGTAGTATTCACACTAATATGGGGGCTGTAGTATTCATATTGATATGGGGGCTGTAGTATTCACACTGATGTGGGGGCTGTAGTATTCATATTGATATGGGGGCTGTAGTATTCACTCTGATATGGGGGCTATAGTATTCATATTGATATGGGGGCTGTAGTATTCACTCTGATATGGGGGCTGTAGTATTCAGTCTGATATGGGGGCTGTAGTATTCACTCTGATATGGGGGCTGTAGTATTCACTCTGATATGGGGGCTGCTGTATTCACACTGATATGGGGGCTGTAGTATTCATATTGATATGGGGGCTATAGTATTCACACTGATATGGGGGCTGTAGTATTCACACTGATATGGGGGCTGCAGTATTCACTCTGATATGGGGGCTGCAGTATTCACACTGATATGGGGGCTTTAGGATTCACACTGATATGGGGGCTGTAGTATTCATATTGATATTGGGGCTGTAGTATTCACACTGATATGGGGGCTGCAGTATTCACACTGATATGGGGGCTGTAGTATTCATATTGATATGGGGGCTGCAGTATTCACACTGATATGGGGGCTGTAGTATTCATATTGATATGGGGGCTGTAGTATTCACTCTGAAATGGGGGCTGTAGTATTCACTCTGAAATGGGGGCTGCAGTGTTCACACTGATATGGGGGCTGCAGTATTCACACTGATATGGGGGCTGTAGTATTCACACTGATATGGGGGCTGTAGTATTCATATTGATATGGGGGCTGTAGTATTCACTCTGATATGGGGGCTGCAGTATTCACACTGATATGCGGGCTGTAGGATTCACACTGATATGGGGGCTGTAGTGTTCATATTGATATGGGGGCTGTAGTATTCATATTGATATGGGGGCTGTAGTATTCACACTGATATGGGGGCTGTAGTATTCATATTGATATGGGGGCTGTAGTATTCACTGATATGGGGGCTGTAGTATTCATATTGATATGGGGGCTGTAGTATTCACTCTGATATGGGGGCTATAGTATTCACTCTGATATGGGGGCTGTAGTATTCACACTGATATGGGGGATGTAGTATTCAGATTGATATGGGGGCTGTAAAATTCAGATTGATATGGGGGCTGTAGTATTCAGATTGATATGGGGGCTGTAGTATTCAGATTGATATGGGGGCTGTAAAATTCAGATTGATATGGGGGCTGTAGTATTCAGATTGATATGGGGGCTGTAGTATTCACTCTGATATGGGGGCTGCAGTATTTACACTGATATGGGGGCTGTAGTACTCACACTGATATGGGGGCTATAGTATTCATATTGATATGGGGGCTGTAGTATTCACACTGATATGGGGGCTACAGTATTCACACTGATAAGGGGCTATAGTATTCATATTGATATGGGGGCTGTAGTATTCATATTGATATGGGGGCTGTAGTATTCACACTGATATGGGGGCTGCAGTATTCACTGATATGGGGGCTGTAGTATTCATATTGATATGGGGGCTGTAGTATTCACTCTGATATGGGGGCTATAGTATTCATATTGATATGGGGGCTGTAGTATTCACTCTGATATGGGGGCTGTAGTATTCAGTCTGATATGGGGGCTGTAGTATTCACTCTGATATGGGGGCTGTAGTATTCACTCTGATATGGGGGCTGCTGTATTCACACTGATATGGGGGCTGTAGTATTCATATTGATATGGGGGCTATAGTATTCACACTGATATGGGGGCTGTAGTATTCACACTGATATGGGGGCTGCAGTATTCACTCTGATATGGGGGCTGCAGTATTCACACTGATATGGGGGCTTTAGGATTCACACTGATATGGGGGCTGTAGTATTCATATTGATATTGGGGCTGTAGTATTCACACTGATATGGGGGCTGCAGTATTCACACTGATATGGGGGCTGTAGTATTCATATTGATATGGGGGCTGCAGTATTCACACTGATATGGGGGCTGTAGTATTCATATTGATATGGGGGCTGTAGTATTCACTCTGAAATGGGGGCTGTAGTATTCACTCTGAAATGGGGGCTGCAGTGTTCACACTGATATGGGGGCTGCAGTATTCACACTGATATGGGGGCTGTAGTATTCACACTGATATGGGGGCTGTAGTATTCATATTGATATGGGGGCTGCAGTATTCACACTGATATGCGGGCTGTAGGATTCACACTGATATGGGGGCTGTAGTGTTCATATTGATATGGGGGCTGTAGTATTCATATTGATATGGGGGCTGTAGTATTCACACTGATATGGGGGCTGTAGTATTCATATTGATATGGGGGCTGTAGTATTCACACTGATATGGGGCTGTAGTATTCATATTGATATGGGGGCTGTAGTATTCACTCTGATATGGGGGCTATAGTATTCACTCTGATATGGGGGCTGTAGTATTCACACTGATATGGGGGATGTAGTATTCAGATTGATATGGGGGCTGTAAAATTCAGATTGATATGGGGGCTGTAGTATTCAGATTGATATGGGGGCTGTAGTATTCAGATTGATATGGGGGCTGTAAAATTCAGATTGATATGGGGGCTGTAGTATTCAGATTGATTTGGGGGCTGTAGTATTCACTCTGATATGGGGGCTGCAGTATTTACACTGATATGGGGGCTGTAGTACTCACACTGATATGGGGGCTATAGTATTCATATTGATATGGGGGCTGTAGTATTCACACTGATATGGGGCTACAGTATTCACACTGATAAGGGGCTATAGTATTCATATTGATATGGGGGCTGTAGTATTCATATTGATATGGGGGCTGTAGTATTCACACTGATATGGGGGCTGCAGTATTCACACTGATATGGGGGCTGTAGTATTCATATTGATATGGGGGCTGCAGTATTCACACTGATATGGGGGCTGTAGTATTCATATTGATATGGGGGCTGTAGTATTCACACTGATATGGGGGCTGCAGTATTCACACTGATATGGGGGCTGTAGTATTCACACTGATATGGGGGCTGTAGTATTCACACTGATATGGGGGCTGCAGTATTCACACTGATATGGGGGCTGCAGTATTCACACTGATATGGGGGCTGTAGTATTCACACTGATATGGGGGCTGTAGTATTCACACTGATATGCGGGCTGTAGGATTCACACTGATATGGGGGCTGTAGTATTCATATTGATATGGGGGCTGTAGTATTCACACTGATATGGGGGCTGCAGTATTCACACTGATATGGGGGCTGTAGTATTCATATTGATATGGGGGCTGTAGTATTCACACTGATATGGGGGCTGTAGTATTCATATTGATATGGGGGCTGTAGTATTCACTCTGATATGGGGGCTATAGTATTCACTCTGATATGGGGGCTGTAGTATTCACTCTGATATGGGGGCTGTAGTATTCATATTGATATGGGGGCTGTAGTATTCACTCTGATATGGGGGCTATAGTATTCACTCTGATATGGGGGCTATAGTATTCACTCTGATATGGGGGCTGTAGTATTCACACTGATATGGGGGATGTAGTATTCAGATTGATATGGGGGCTGTAAAATTCAGATTGATATGGGGGCTGTAGTATTCAGATTGATATGGGGGCTGTAGTATTCATATTGATATGGGGGCTGTAGTATTCACACTGATATGGGGGCTACAGTATTCACACTGATAAGGGGCTATAGTATTCATATTGATATGGGGGCTGTAGTATTCATATTGATATGGGGGCTGTAGTATTCACACTGATATGGGGGCTGCAGTATTCACACTGATATGGGGGCTGTAGTATTCATATTGATATGGGGGCTGCAGTATTCACACTGATATGGGGGCTGTAGTATTCATATTGATATGGGGGCTGTAGTATTCACACTGATATGGGGGCTGCAGTATTCACACTGATATGGGGGCTGTAGTATTCATATTGATATGGGGCTGTAGTATTCACACTGATATGGGGGCTGTAGTATTCATATTGATATGGGGGCTGTAGTATTCACTCTGATATGGGGGCTATAGTATTCACTCTGATATGGGGGCTGTAGTATTCACACTGATATGGGGGCTGTAGTATTCATATTGATATGGGGGCTGTAGTATTCACTCTGATATGGGGGCTGTAGTATTCATATTGATATGGGGGCTGTAGTATTCAGATTGATATGGGGGCTGTAGTATTCACTCTGATATGGGGGCTGTAGTATTCACACTGATATGGGGGCTGTAGTATTCAGATTGATATGGGGGCTGTAAAATTCAGATTGATATGGGGGCTGTAGTATTCAGATTGATATGGGGGCTGTAGTATTCACTCTGATATGGGGGCTATAGTATTCACTCTGATATGGGGGCTGTAGTATTCACACTGATATGGGGGCTGTAGTATTCATATTGATATGGGGGCTGTAGTATTCCCTCTGATATGGGGGCTGTAAAATTCAGATTGATATGGGGGCTGTAGTATTCAGTCTGATATGGGGCTGTAGTATTCAGATTGATATGGGGGCTGTAGTATTCACTCTGATATGGGGGGTGCAGTATTTACACTGATATGGGGGCTGTAGTACTCACACTGATATGGGGGCTATAGTATTCATATTGATATGGGGGCTGTAGTATTCACACTGATATGGGGGCTACAGTATTCACACTGATAAGGGGGCTATAGTATTCATATTGATATGGGGGCTGTAGTATTCATATTGATATGGGGGCTGTAGTATTCACACTGATATGGGGGCTGCAGTATTCACACTGATATGGGGGCTGTAGTATTCATATTGATATGGGGGCTGCAGTATTCACACTGATATGGGGGCTGTAGTATTCATATTGATATGGGGGCTGTAGTATTCACTCTGAAATGGGGGCTGTAGTATTCACTCTGAAATGGGGGCTGCAGTGTTCACACTGATATGGGGGCTGCAGTATTCACACTGATATGGGGGCTGTAGTATTCAAACTGATATGGGGGCTGTAGTATTCACACTGATATGGGGCTGTAGTATTCATATTGATATGGGGGCTGTAGTATTCACTCTGATATGGGGGCTGCAGTATTCACACTGATATGGGGGCTGTAGTATTCACACTGATATGGGGGCTATAGTATTCACACTGATATGGGGGCTGTAGTATTCACACTGATATGGGGGCTGTAGTATTTACACTGATATGGGGGCTGTAGTATTCATATTGATATGGGGGCTGTAGTATTCACACTAATATGGGGGCTGTAGTATTCACACTGATATGGGGGCTGTAGTATTCATATTGATATGGGGGCTGTAGTATTCACTCTGATATGGGGGCTATAGTATTCATATTGATATGGGGGCTGTAGTATTCACTCTGATATGGGGGCTGTAGTATTCACTCTGATATGGGGGCTGTAGTATTCACTGATATGGGGGCTGTAGTATTCACACTGATATGGGGGCTGTAGTATTCACTGATATGGGGGCTGTAGTATTCATATTTATATGGGGCTGTAGTATTCACACTAATATGGGGGCTGTAGTATTCATATTGATATGGGGCTGTAGTATTCACACTGATATGGGGGCTGTAGTATTCATATTGATATGGGGGCTGTAGTATTCACTCTGATATGGGGGCTATAGTATTCATATTGACATGGGGGCTGTAGTATTCACTCTGATATGGGGGCTGTAGTATTCAGTCTGATATGGGGGCTGTAGTATTCACTCTGATATGGGGGCTGTAGTATTCACTCTGATATGGGGGCTGCTGTATTCACACTGATATGGGGGCTGTAGTATTCATATTGATATGGGGGCTATAGTATTCACACTGATATGGGGGCTGTAGTATTCACACTGATATGGGGGCTGCAGTATTCACTCTGATATGGGGGCTGCAGTATTCACACTGATATGGGGGCTTTAGGATTCACACTGATATGGGGGCTGTAGTATTCATATTGATATGGGGGCTGTAGTATTCACACTGATATGGGGGCTGCAGTATTCACACTGATATGGGGGCTGTAGTATTCATATTGATATGGGGGCTGCAGTATTCACACTGATATGGGGGCTGTAGTATTCAAACTGATATGGGGGCTGTAGTATTCACACTGATATGGGGGCTGTAGTATTCATATTGATATGGGGGCTGTAGTATTCACTCTGATATGGGGGCTGCAGTATTCACACTGATATGGGGGCTGTAGTATTCACACTGATATGGGGGCTATAGTATTCACACTGATATGGGGGCTGTAGTATTCACACTGATATGGGGGCTGTAGTATTTACACTGATATGGGGGCTGTAGTATTCATATTGATATGGGGGCTGTAGTATTCACACTAATATGGGGGGTGTAGTATTCACACTGATATGGGGGCTGTAGTATTCATATTGATATGGGGGCTGTAGTATTCACTCTGATATGGGGGCTATAGTATTCATATCGATATGATATTCACTCTGATATGGGGGCTGTAGTATTCACTCTGATATGGGGGCTGTAGTATTCACACTGATATGGGGGCTGTAGTATTCACACTGATATGGGGGCTGTAGTATTCACTGATATGGGGGCTGTAGTATTCATATTTATATGGGGCTGTAGTATTCACACTAATATGGGGGCTGTAGTATTCATATTGATATGGGGGCTGTAGTATTCACACTGATATGGGGGCTGTAGTATTCATATTGATATGGGGGCTGTAGTATTCACTCTGATATGGGGCTATAGTATTCATATTGATATGGGGCTGTAGTATTCACTCTGATATGGGGGCTGTAGTATTCAGTCTGATATGGGGGCTGTAGTATTCACTCTGATATGGGGGCTGTAGTATTCACTCTGATATGGGGGCTGCTGTATTCACACTGATATGGGGGCTGTAGTATTCATATTGATATGGGGGCTATAGTATTCACACTGATATGGGGGCTGTAGTATTCACACTGATATGGGGGCTGCAGTATTCACTCTGATATGGGGGCTGCAGTATTCACACTGATATGGGGGCTTTAGGATTCACACTGATATGGGGGCTGTAGTATTCATATTGATATGGGGGCTGTAGTATTCACACTGATATGGGGGCTGCAGTATTCACTGATATGGGGGCTGTAGTATTCATATTGATATGGGGGCTGCAGTATTCACACTGATATGGGGGCTGTAGTATTCATATTGATATGGGGGCTGTAGTATTCACTCTGAAATGGGGGCTGTAGTATTCACTCTGAAATGGGGGCTGCAGTGTTCACACTGATATGGGGGCTGCAGTATTCACACTGATATGGGGGCTGTAGTATTCACACTGATATGGGGGCTGTAGTATTCACACTGATATGGGGGCTGTAGTATTCATATTGATATGGGGGCTGTAGTATTCACTCTGATATGGGGGCTATAGTATTCATATTGATATGGGGGCTGTAGTATTCACTCTGATATGGGGGCTGTAGTATTCACTCTGATATGGGGGCTGTAGTATTCACACTGATATGGGGGCTGTAGTATTCACACTGATATGGGGGCTGTAGTATTCACTGATATGGGGGCTGTAGTATTCATATTTATATGGGGCTGTAGTATTCACACTAATATGGGGGCTGTAGTATTCATATTGATATGGGGGCTGTAGTATTCACACTGATATGGGGGCTGTAGTATTCATATTGATATGGGGGCTGTAGTATTCACTCTGATATGGGGGCTATAGTATTCATATTGATATGGGGGCTGTAGTATTCACTCTGATATGGGGGCTGTAGTATTCAGTCTGATATGGGGGCTGTAGTATTCACTCTGATATGGGGGCTGTAGTATTCACTCTGATATGGGGGCTGCTGTATTCACTGATATGGGGGCTGTAGTATTCATATTGATATGGGGGCTATAGTATTCACACTGATATGGGGGCTGTAGTATTCACACTGATATGGGGGCTGCAGTATTCACTCTGATATGGGGGCTGCAGTATTCACACTGATATGGGGGCTTTAGGATTCACACTGATATGGGGGCTGTAGTATTCATATTGATATGGGGGCTGTAGTATTCACACTGATATGGGGGCTGCAGTATTCACACTGATATGGGGGCTGTAGTATTCATATTGATATGGGGGCTGCAGTATTCACACTGATATGGGGGCTGTAGTATTCATATTGATATGGGGGCTGTAGTATTCACTCTGAAATGGGGGCTGTAGTATTCACTCTGAAATGGGGGCTGCAGTGTTCACACTGATATGGGGGCTGCAGTATTCACACTGATATGGGGGCTGTAGTATTCACACTGATATGGGGGCTGTAGTATTCACACTGATATGGGGGCTGTAGTATTCATATTGATATGGGGGCTGTAGTATTCACTCTGATATGGGGGCTGTAGTATTCACACTGATATGGGGGATGTAGTATTCAGATTGATATGGGGGATGTAGTATTCAGATTGATATGGGGGCTGTAAAATTCAGATTGATATGGGGGCTGTAGTATTCAGATTGATATGGGGGCTGTAGTATTCACTCTGATATGGGGGCTGCAGTATTTACACTGATATGGGGGCTGTAGTACTCACACTGATATGGGGGCTATAGTATTCATATTGATATGGGGGCTGTAGTATTCACACTGATATGGGGGCTACAGTATTCACACTGATAAGGGGGCTATAGTATTCATATTGATATGGGGGCTGTAGTATTCATATTGATATGGGGGCTGTAGTATTCACACTGATATGGGGGCTGCAGTATTCACACTGATATGGGGGCTGTAGTATTCAGATTGATATGGGGGCTGTAAAATTCAGATTGATATGGGGGCTGTAGTATTCACACTGATATGGGGGCTGTAGTATTGATATTGATATGGGGGCTGTAGTATTCACTCTGAAATGGGGGCTGTAGTATTCACTCTGAAATGGGGGCTGCAGTGTTCACACTGATATGGGGCTGCAGTATTCACACTGATATGGGGGCTTTAGGATTCACACTGATATGGGGGCTGTAGTGTTCATATTGATATGGGGGCTGTAGTATTCACACTGATATGGGGGCTGCAGTATTCACACTGATATGGGGGCTGTAGTATTCATATTGATATGGGGGCTGCAGTATTCACACTGATATGGGGGCTGTAGTATTCATATTGATATGGGGGCTGTAGTATTCACTCTGAAATGGGGGCTGTAGTATTCACTCTGAAATGGGGGCTGCAGTGTTCACACTGATATGGGGGCTGCAGTATTCACACTGATATGGGGGCTGTAGTATTCACACTGATATGGGGGCTGTAGTATTCATATTGATATGGGGGCTGTAGTATTCACTCTGATATGGGGGCTGCAGTATTCACACTGATATGGGGGCTGTAGGATTCACACTGATATGGGGGCTGTAGTATTCATATTGATATGGGGGCTGTAGTATTCACACTGATATGGGGGCTGCAGTATTCACACTGATATGGGGGCTGTAGTATTCATATTGATATGGGGGCTGTAGTATTCACACTGATATGGGGGCTGTAGTATTCATATTGATATGGGTGCTGTAGTATTCACTCTGATATGGGGGCTATAGTATTCACTCTAATATGGGGGCTGTAGTATTCACACTGATATGGGGGATGTAGTATTCAGATTGATATGGGGGCTGTAAAATTCAGATTGATATGGGGGCTGTAGTATTCAGATTGATATGGGGGCTGTAGTATTCACTCTGATATGGGGGCTGCAGTATTTACACTGATATGGGGCTGTAGTACTCACACTGATATGGGGGCTATAGTATTCATATTGATATGGGGGCTGTAGTATTCACACTGAAATGGGGGCTACAGTATTCACACTGATAAGGGGGCTATAGTATTCATATTGATATGGGGACTGTAGTATTCATATTGATATGGGGGCTGTAGTATTCACACTGATATGGGGGCTGTAGTACTCACACTGATATGGGGGCTATAGTATTCATATTGATATGGGGGCTGTAGTATTCACACTGATATGGGGGCTGTAGTATTCACACTGATATGGGGGCTGTAGTATTCATATTGATATGGGGGCAGTAGTATTCACACTGATATGGGGGCTACAGTATTCACACTGATAAGGGGGCTATAGTATTCATATTGATATGGGGGCTGTAGTATTCATATTGATATGGGGGCTGTAGTATTCACTGATATGGGGGCTGTAGTATTCACACTGATATGGGGGCTGTAGTATTCACACTGATATGGGGGCTGTAGTATTCATATTGATATGGGGGCTGTAGTATTCACTCTGATATGGGGGCTGTAGTATTCACACTGATATGGGGGCTGTAGTATTCATATTGATATGGGGGCTGTAGTATTCACTCTGATATGGGGGCTGTATATTCACACTGATATGGGGGCTGTAGTATTCACTCTGATATGGGGGCTGTAGTATTCATATTGATATGGGGGCTGTAGTATTCACTCTGATATGGGGGCTGTAGTATTCACACTGATATGGGGGCTGTAGTATTCACACTGATATGGGGGCTGTAGAATTCACACTGATATGGGGGCTGTAGTATTCATATTGATATGGGGGCTGTAGTATTCACACTAATATGGGGGCTGTAGTATTCACACTGATATGGGGGCTGTAGTATTCATATTGATATGGGGGCTGTAGTATTCACTCTGAAATGGGGGCTATAGTATTCATATTGATATGGGGGCTGTAGTATTCACACTGATATGGGGGCTGTAGTATTCACACTGATATGGGGGCTGTAGTATTCATATTGATATGGGGGCTGTAGTATTCACTCTGATATGGGGGCTATAGTATTCACACTGATATGGGGGCTGTAGTATTCACACTGATATGGGGGCTGTAGTATTCACACTGATATGGGGGCTGTAGTATTCATATTTATATGGGGCTGTAGTATTCACACTAATATGGGGCTGTAGTATTCATATTGATATGGGGGCTGTAGTATTCACACTGATATGGGGGCTATAGTATTCATATTGATATGGGGGCTGTAGTATTCACTCTGATATGGGGGCTGTAGTATTCAGTCTGATATGGGGGCTGTAGTATTCACTCTGATATGGGGGCTGTAGTATTCACTCTGATATGGGGGCTGTAGTATTCACTCTGATATGGGGGCTGTAGTATTCACTCTGATATGGGGGCTATAGTATTCACTCTGATATGGGGGCTGTAGTATTCACACTGATATGGGGGCTGTAGTATTCACTCTGATATGGGGGCTGTAGTATTCACTCTGATATGGGGGCTGTAGTATTCAGATTGATATGGGGGCTGTAAAATTCAGATTGATATGGGGGCTGTAGTATTCAGATTGATATGCGGGCTGTAGTATTCAGATTGATATGGGGGCTGTAGTATTCACTCTGATATGGGGGCTGCAGTATTTACACTGATATGGGGGCTGTAGTACTCACACTGATATGGGGGCTATAGTATTCATATTGATATGGGGGCTGTAGTATTCACACTGATATGGGGGCTACAGTATTCACACTGATAAGGGGGCTATAGTATTCATATTGATATGGGGGCTGTAGTATTCATATTGATATGGGGGCTGTAGTATTCACACTGATATGGGGGCTGCAGTATTCACACTGATATGGGGGCTGTAGTATTCATATTGATATGGGGGCTGCAGTATTCACACTGATATGGGGGCTGTAGTATTCATATTGATATGGGGGCTGTATTATTCACACTGATATGGGCTGCAGTATTCACACTGATATGGGGGCTGTAGTATTCATATTTATATGGGGCTGTAGTATTCACTCTGATATGGGGGCTATAGTATTCACTCTGATATGGGGCTGTAGTATTCACACTGATATGGGGGATGTAGTATTCAGATTGATATGGGGGCTGTAAAATTCAGATTGATATGGGGGCTGTAGTATTCAGATTGATATGGGGGCTGTAGTATTCACTCTGATATGGGGGCTGCAGTATTTACACTGATATGGGGGCTGTAGTACTCACACTGATATGGGGGCTATAGTATTCATATTGATATGGGGGCTGTAGTATTCACACTGATATGGGGGCTACAGTATTCACACTGATAAGGGGCTATAGTATTCATATTGATATGGGGGCTGTAGTATTCATATTGATATGGGGGCTGTAGTATTCACACTGATATGGGGGCTGCAGTATTCACACTGATATGGGGGCTGTAGTATTCATATTGATATGGGGGCTGCAGTATTCACACTGATATGGGGGCTGTAGTATTCATATTGATATGGGGGCTGTAGTATTCACTCTGAAATGGGGGCTGTAGTATTCACTCTGAAATGGGGGCTGCAGTGTTCACACTGATATGGGGGCTGCAGTATTCACACTGATATGGGGGCTTTAGGATTCACACTGATATGGGGGCTGTAGTATTCATATTGATATGGGGGCTGTAGTATTCACACTGATATGGGGGCTGCAGTATTCACACTGATATGGGGGCTGTAGTATTCATATTGATATGGGGGCTGCAGTATTCACACTGATATGGGGGCTGTAGTATTCATATTGATATGGGGGCTGTAGTATTCACTCTGAAATGGGGGCTGTAGTATTCACTCTGAAATGGGGGCTGCAGTGTTCACACTGATATGGGGGCTGCAGTATTCACACTGATATGGGGGCTGTAGTATTCACACTGATATGGGGGCTGTAGTATTCACACTGATATGGGGGCTGTAGTATTCATATTGATATGGGGGCTGTAGTATTCACTCTGATATGGGGGCTGCAGTATACACACTGATATGGGGGCTGTAGTATTCACACTGATATGGGGGCTATAGTATTTACACTGATATGGGGGCTGTAGTATTCATATTGATATGGGGCTGTAGTATTCACACTAATATGGGGGCTGTAGTATTCACACTGATATGGGGGCTGTAGTATTCATATTGATATGGGGGCTGTAGTATTCACTCTGATATGGGGGCTATAGTATTCATATTGATATGGGGGCTGTAGAATTCACTCTGATATGGGGGCTGTAGTATTCACACTGATATGGGGGCTGTAGTATTCACACTGATATGGGGGCTGTAGTATTCACACTGATATGGGGGCTGTAGTATTCATATTTATATGGGGCTGTAGTATTCACACTAATATGGGGGCTGTAGTATTCATATTGATATGGGGGCTGTAGTATTCACACTGATATGGGGGCTGTAGTATTCATATTGATATGGGGGCTGTAGTATTCACTCTGATATGGGGGCTATAGTATTCATATTGATATGGGGGCTGTAGTATTCACTCTGATATGGGGGCTGTAGTATTCAGTCTGATATGGGGGCTGTAGTATTCACTCTGATATGGGGGCTGTAGTATTCACTCTGATATGGGGGCTGCTGTATTCACACTGATATGGGGGCTGTAGTATTCATATTGATATGGGGGCTATAGTATTCACACTGATATGGGGGCTGTAGTATTCACACTGATATGGGGGCTGCAGTATTCACTCTGATATGGGGGCTGCAGTATTCACACTGATATGGGGGCTTTAGGATTCACACTGATATGGGGGCTGTAGTATTCATATTGATATGGGGGCTGTAGTATTCACACTGATATGGGGGCTGCAGTATTCACACTGATATGGGGGCTGTAGTATTCATATTGATATGGGGGCTGCAGTATTCACACTGATATGGGGGCTGTAGTATTCATATTGATATGGGGGCTGTAGTATTCACTCTGAAATGGGGGCTGTAGTATTCACTCTGAAATGGGGGCTGCAGTGTTCACACTGATATGGGGGCTGTAGTATTCACACTGATATGGGGGCTGTAGTATTCATATTGATATGGGGGCTGTAGTATTCACTCTGATATTGGGGCTGCAGTATTCACACTGATATGGGGCTGTAGGATTCACACTGATATGGGGGCTGTAGTATTCATATTGATATGGGGCTGTAGTATTCACACTGATATGGGGGCTGCAGTATTCACACTGATATGGGGGCTGTAGTATTCATATTGATATGGGGGCTGTAGTATTCACACTGATATGGGGGCTGTAGTATTCATATTGATATGGGGGCTGTAGTATTCACTCTGATATGGGGGCTATAGTATTCACTCTGATATGGGGGCTGTAGTATTCACTCTGATATGGGGGCTGCAGTATTTACACTGATATGGGGGCTGTAGTACTCACACTGATATGGGGGCTATAGTATTCATATTGATATGGGGGCTGTAGTATTCACACTGTTATGGGGGCTACAGTATTCACACTGATAAGGGGGGCTATAGTATTCATATTGATATGGGGGCTGTAGTATTCATATTGATATGGGGGCTGTAGTATTCACACTGATATGGGGGCTGCAGTATTCACACTGATATGGGGGCTGTAGTATTCATATTGATATGGGGCTATAGTATTCATATTGATATGGGGGCTGTAGTATTCACTCTGATATGGGGGCTGTAGTATTCACACTGATATGGGGGCTGTAGTATTCACACTGATATGGGGGCTGTAGTATTCACACTGATATGGGGGCTGTAGTATTCATATTTATATGGGGGCTGTAGTATTCACACTAATATGGGGGCTGTAGTATTCATATTGATACGGGGGCTGTAGTATTCACACTGATATGGGGGCTGTAGTATTCATATTGATATGGGGGCTGTAGTATTCACTCTGATATGGGGGCTATAGTATTCATATTGATATGGGGGCTGCTGTATTCACACTGATATGGGGGCTGTAGTATTCATATTGATATGGGGGCTATAGTATTCACACTGATATGGGGGCTGTAGTATTCACACTGATATGGGGGCTGCAGTATTTACACTGATATGGGGGCTGTAGTACTCACACTGATATGGGGGCTGTAGTATTCATATTGATATGGGGGCTATAGTATTCATATTGATATGGGGGCTGTAGTATTCATATTGATATGGGGGCTATAGTATTCACACTGATATGGGGGCTGTAGTATTCACTCTGATATGGGGGCTGCAGTATTCACACTGATATGGGGGCTTTAGGATTCACACTGATATGGGGGCTGTAGTATTCATATTGATATGGGGGCTGTAGTATTCACACTGATATGGGGGCTGCAGTATTCACACTGATATGGGGGCTGTAGTATTCATATTGATATGGGGGCTGCAGTATTCACTGATATGGGGGCTGTAGTATTCATATTGATATGGGGGCTGTAGTATTCACTCTGAAATGGGGGCTGTAGTATTCACTCTGAAATGGGGGCTGCAGTGTTCACACTGATATGGGGGCTGCAGTATTCACTGATATGGGGGCTGTAGTATTCACTGATATGGGGGCTGTAGTATTCATATTGATATGGGGGCTGTAGTATTCACTCTGATATGGGGGCTGCAGTATTCACACTGATATGGGGGCTGTAGTATTCATATTGATATGGGGGCTGTAGTATTCACTGACTGATATGGGGGCTGTAGTATTCATATTGATATGGGGGCTGTAGTATTCACTCTGATATGGGGGCTGCAGTATTTACACTGATATGGGGGCTGTAGTACTCACACTGATATGGGGGCTATAGTATTCATATTGATATGGGGGCTGTAGTATTCACACTGATATGGGGGCTACAGTATTCACTGATAAGGGGCTATAGTATTCATATTGATATGGGGGCTGTAGTATTCATATTGATATGGGGGCTGTAGTATTCACACTGATATGGGGGCTGCAGTATTCACACTGATATGGGGCTGTAGTATTCATATTGATATGGGGGCTGCAGTATTCACACTGATATGGGGGCTGTAGTATTCATATTGATATGGGGGCTGTAGTATTCACACTGATATGGGGGCTGCAGTATTCACACTGATATGGGGGCTGTAGTATTCATATTGATATGGGGGCTGTAGTATTCACACTGATATGGGGGCTGTAGTATTCATATTGATATGGGGGCTGTAGTATTCACTCTGATATGGGGGCTATAGTATTCACTCTGATATGGGGGCTGTAGTATTCACACTGATATGGGGGATGTAGTATTCAGATTGATATGGGGGCTGTAAAATTCAGATTGATATGGGGCTGTAGTATTCAGATTGATATGGGGGCTGCAGTATTCAGATTGATATGGGGGCTGTAGTATTCACTCTGATATGGGGGCTGCAGTATTTACACTGATATGGGGGCTGTAGTACTCACACTGATATGGGGGCTATAGTATTCATATTGATATGGGGGCTGTAGTATTCACACTGATATGGGGGCTACAGTATTCACACTGATAAGGGGGCTATAGTATTCATATTGATATGGGGGCTGTAGTATTCATATTGATATGGGGGCTGTAGTATTCACACTGATATGGGGGCTGCAGTATTCACACTGATATGGGGGCTGTAGTATTCATATTGATATGGGGGCTGCAGTATTCACACTGATATGGGGGCTGTAGTATTCATATTGATATGGGGGCTGTAGTATTCACTCTGAAATGGGGGCTGTAGTATTCACTCTGAAATGGGGGCTGCAGTGTTCACACTGATATGGGGGCTGCAGTATTCACACTGATATGGGGGCTTTAGGATTCACACTGATATGGGGGCTGTAGTATTCATATTGATATGGGGGCTGTAGTATTCACACTGATATGGGGCTGCAGTATTCACACTGATATGGGGGCTGTAGTATTCATATTGATATGGGGGCTGCAGTATTCACACTGATATGGGGGCTGTAGTATTCATATTGATATGGGGGCTGTAGTATTCACTCTGAAATGGGGGCTGTAGTATTCACTCTGAAATGGGGGCTGCAGTGTTCACACTGATATGGGGGCTGCAGTATTCACACTGATATGGGGGCTGTAGTATTCACACTGATATGGGGGCTGTAGTATTCATATTGATATGGGGGCTGTAGTATTCACTCTGATATGGGGGGTGCAGTATTCACACTGATATGGGGGCTGTAGGATTCACACTGATATGGGGGCTGTAGTATTCATATTGATATGGGGGCTGTAGTATTCACACTGATATGGGGGCTGCAGTATTCACACTGATATGGGGGCTGTAGTATTCATATTGATATGGGGGCTGTAGTATTCACACTGATATGGGGGCTGTAGTATTCATATTGATATGGGGGCTGTAGTATTCACTCTGATATGGGGGCTATAGTATTCACTCTAATATGGGGGCTGTAGTATTCACACTGATATGGGGGATGTAGTATTCAGATTGATATGGGGGCTGTAAAATTCAGATTGATATGGGGGCTGTAGTATTCAGATTGATATGGGGGCTTTAAAATTCAGATTGATATGGGGGCTGTAGTATTCAGATTGATATGGGGGCTGTAGTATTCACTCTGATATGGGGGCTGCAGTATTTACACTGATATGGGGCTGTAGTACTCACACTGATATGGGGGCTATAGTATTCATATTGATATGGGGGCTGTAGTATTCACACTGATATGGGGCTACAGTATTCACACTGATAAGGGGCTATAGTATTCATATTGATATGGGGGCTGTAGTATTCATATTGATATGGGGGCTGTAGTATTCACACTGATATGGGGGCTGTAGTATTCACACTGATATGGGGGCTGTAGTATTCACACTGATATGGGGGCTGTAGTATTCATATTGATATGGGGGCTGTAGTATTCACACTGATATGGGGGCTACAGTATTCACACTGATAAGGGGGCTATAGTATTCATATTGATATGGGGGCTGTAGTATTCATATTGATATGGGGGCTGTAGTATTCACACTGATATGGGGGCTGTAGTATTCACACTGATATGGGGGCTGTAGTATTCACTCTGATATGGGGGCTGTAGTATTCATATTGATATGGGGGCTGTAGTATTCACTCTGATATGGGGGCTGTAGTATTCACACTGATATGGGGGCTGTAGTATTCACACTGATATGGGGGCTGTAGTATTCACACTGATATGGGGGCTGTAGTATTCACACTGATATGGGGGCTACAGTATTCACACTGATAAGGGGGCTATAGTATTCATATTGATATGGGGGCTGTAGTATTCATATTGATATGGGGGCTGTAGTATTCACTCTGATATGGGGGCTGTAGTATTCACACTGATATGGGGCTGTAGTATTCACTCTGATATGGGGGCTGTAGTATTCATATTGATATGGGGGCTGTAGTATTCACTCTGATATGGGGGCTGTAGTATTCACACTGATATGGGGGCTGTAGTATTCACACTGATATGGGGGCTGTAGTATTCACACTGATATGGGGGCTGTAGTATTCATATTGATATGGGGGCTGTAGTATTCACACTAATATGGGGGCTGTAGTATTCACACTGATATGGGGGCTGTAGTATTCATATTGATATGGGGGCTGTAGTATTCACTCTGATATGGGGGCTATAGTATTCATATTGATATGGGGGCTGTAGTATTCACACTGATATGGGGGCTGTAGTATTCATATTGATATGGGGGCTGTAGTATTCACTCTGATATGGGTGCTATAGTATTCACACTGATATGGGGGCTGTAGTATTCACACTGATATGGGGGCTGTAGTATTCACACTGATATGGGGGCTGTAGTATTCACACTAATATGGGGGCTGTAGTATTCAGTCTGATATGGGGGCTGTAGTATTCACACTGATATGGGGGCTATAGTATTCATATTGATATGGGGGCTGTAGTATTCACTCTGATATGGGGGCTGTAGTATTCAGTCTGATATGGGGGCTGTAGTATTCACTCTGATATGGGGGCTGTAGTATTCACACTGATATGGGGGCTGTAGTATTCACTCTGATATGGGGGCTGTAGTATTCACTCTGATATGGGGGCTGTAGTATTCATATTGATATGGGGGCTGTAGTATTCACTCTGATATGGGGGCTGTAGTATTCACTCTGATATGGGGCTGTAGTATTCATATTGATATGGGGGCTGTAGTATTCACTCTGATATGGGGGCTGTAGTATTCACTCTGATATGGGGGCTATAGTATTCACACTGATATAGGGGCTATAGTATTCACTCTGATATGGGGGCTGTAGTATTCACACTGATATGGGGGCTGTAGTATTCACACTGAAATGGGGGCTATAGTATTCACACTGATATGGGGGCTGTAGTATTCACACTGATATGGGGGCTGTAGTATTCACACTGATATGGGGGCTGTAGTATTCATATTGATATGGGGGCTGTAGTATTCACACTAATATGGGGGCTGTAGTATTCACACTGATATGGGGGCTGTAGTATTCATATTGATATGGGGGCTGTAGTATTCACTCTGATATGGGGGCTATAGTATTCATATTGATATGGGGGCTGTAGTATTCACACTGATATGGGGGCTGTAGTATTCACACTGATATGGGGCTGTAGTATTCACACTGATATGGGGCTGTAGTATTCATATTTATATGGGGGCTGTAGTATTCACACTAATATGGGGGCTGTAGTATTCATATTGATATGGGGGCTGTAGTATTCACTCTGATATGGGGGCTGTAGTATTCATATTGATATGGGGGCTGTAGTATTCACTCTGATATGGGGGCTGTAGTATTCACACTGATATGGGGGCTGTAGTATTCACACTGATATGGGGGCTGTAGTATTCATATTTATATGGGGGCTGTAGTATTCACACTAATATGGGGGCTGTAGTATTCATATTGATATGGGGGCTGTAGTATTCACTCTGATATGGGGGCTATAGTATTCATATTGATATGGGGGCTGTAGTATTCACTCTGATATGGGGGCTGTAGTATTCAGTCTGATATGGGGGCTGTAGTATTCACTCTGATATGGGGGCTGTAGTATTCACTCTGATATGGGGGCTGTAGTATTCACTCTGATATGGGGGCTGTAGTATTCACTCTGATATGGGGGCTATAGTATTCACTCTGATATGGGGGCTGTAGTATTCACACTGATATGGGGGCTGTAGTATTCACTCTGATATGGGGGCTGTAGTATTCACTCTGATATGGGGGCTGTAGTATTCAGATTGATATGGGGGCTGTAGTATTCACACTGATATGGGGGCTGTAGTATTCACTGATATGGGGGCTGTAGTATTCATATTTATATGGGGGCTGTAGTATTCACATTAATATGGGGGCTGTAGTATTCATATTGATATGGGGGCTGTAGTATTCACTCTGATATGGGGGCTGTAGTATTCATATTGATATGGGGGCTGTAGTATTCACTCTGATATGGGGGCTGTAGTATTCACACTGATATGGGGGCTGTAGTATTCACACTGATATGGGGGCTGTAGTATTCATATTTATATGGGGGCTGTAGTATTCACACTAATATGGGGGCTGTAGTATTCATATTGATATGGGGGCTGTAGTATTCACTCTGATATGGGGGCTATAGTATTCATATTGATATGGGGGCTGTAGTATTCACTCTGATATGGGGGCTGTAGTATTCAGTCTGATATGGGGGCTGTAGTATTCACTCTGATATGGGGGCTGTAGTATTCACTCTGATATGGGGGCTGTAGTATTCACTCTGATATGGGGGCTGTAGTATTCACTCTGATATGGGGGCTATAGTATTCACTCTGATATGGGGGCTGTAGTATTCACACTGATATGGGGGCTGTAGTATTCACTCTGATATGGGGGCTGTAGTATTCACTCTGATATGGGGGCTGTAGTATTCATATTGATATGGGGGCTGTAGTATTCACTCTGATATGGGGGCTGTAGTATTCACTCTGATATGGGGGCTGTAGTATTCATATTGATATGGGGGCTGTAGTATTCACTCTGATATGGGGGCTGTAGTATTCACTCTGATATGGGGCTATAGTATTCACACTGATATAGGGGCTATAGTATTCACTCTGATATGGGGGCTGTAGTATTCACACTGATATGGGGCTGTAGTATTCACACTGATATGGGGGCTATAGTATTCACACTGATATGGGGGCTGTAGTATTCACACTGATATGGGGGCTGTAGTATTCACACTGATATGGGGGCTGTAGTATTCATATTGATATGGGGGCTGTAGTATTCACACTAATATGGGGCTGTAGTATTCACACTGATATGGGGGCTGTAGTATTCATATTGATATGAGGGCTGTAGTATTCACTCTGATATGGGGGCTATAGTATTCATATTGATATGGGGGCTGTAGTATTCACTCTGATATGGGGGCTGTAGTATTCACACTGATATGGGGGCTGTAGTGTTCACACTGATATGGGGGCTGCAGTATTCACACTGATATGGGGGCTTTAGGATTCACACTGATATGGGGGCTGTAGTATTCATATTGATATGGGGGCTGTAGTATTCACACTGATATGGGGGCTGCAGTATTCACACTGATATGGGGGCTGTAGTATTCATATTGATATGGGGGCTGCAGTATTCACACTGATATGGGGGCTGTAGTATTCATATTGATATGGGGGCTGTAGTATTCACTCTGAAATGGGGGCTGTAGTATTCACTCTGAAATGGGGGCTGCAGTGTTCACACTGATATGGGGGCTGCAGTATTCACACTGATATGGGGGCTGTAGTATTCACACTGATATGGGGGCTGTAGTATTCACACTGATATGGGGGCTGTAGTATTCATATTGATATGGGGGCTGTAGTATTCACTCTGATATGGGGGCTGCAGTATTCACACTGATATGGGGGCTGTAGTATTCACACTGATATGGGGGCTATAGTATTCACACTGATATGGGGGCTGTAGTATTCACACTGATATGGGGGCTGTAGTATTTACACTGATATGGGGGCTGTAGTATTCATATTGATATGGGGGCTGTAGTATTCACACTAATATGGGGGCTGTAGTATTCACACTGATATGGGGGCTGTAGTATTCATATTGATATGGGGGCTGTAGTATTCACTCTGATATGGGGGCTATAGTATTCATATTGATATGAAATAGCTGTAGTATTCACTCTGATATGGGGGCTGTAGTATTCACACTGATATGGGGGCTGTAGTATTCACACTGATATGGGGGCTGTAGTATTCACACTGATATGGGGGCTGTAGTATTCATATTTATATGGGGGCTGTAGTATTCACACTAATATGGGGGCTGTAGTATTCATATTGATATGGGGGCTGTAGTATTCACACTGATATGGGGGCTGTAGTATTCATATTGATATGGGGGCTGTAGTATTCACTCTGATATGGGGGCTATAGTATTCATATTGATATGGGGGCTGTAGTATTCACTCTGATATGGGGGCTGTAGTATTCAGTCTGATATGGGGGCTGTAGTATTCACTCTGATATGGGGGCTGTAGTATTCACTCTGATATGGGGGCTGCTGTATTCACACTGATATGGGGGCTGTAGTATTCATATTGATATGGGGGCTGTAGTATTCACACTGATATGGGGGCTGTAGTATTCACACTGATATGGGGGCTGCAGTATTCACTCTGATATGGGGGCTGCAGTATTCACACTGATATGGGGGCTTTAGGATTCACACTGATATGGGGGCTGTAGTATTCATATTGATATGGGGCTGTAGTATTCACACTGATATGGGGCTGCAGTATTCACTGATATGGGGGCTGTAGTATTCACTCTGATATGGGGGCTGTAGTATTCACTCTGATATTATAGTATTCACACTGATATAGGGGCTATAGTATTCACTCTGATATGGGGCTGTAGTATTCACACTGAAATGGGGGCTATAGTATTCACACTGATATGGGGGCTGTAGTATTCACACTGATATGGGGGCTGTAGTATTCACACTGATATGGGGGCTGTAGTATTCATATTGATATGGGGGCTGTAGTATTCACACTAATATGGGGGCTGTAGTATTCACACTGATATGGGGGCTGTAGTATTCATATTGATATGGGGCTGTAGTATTCACTCTGATATGGGGGCTATAGTATTCATATTGATATGGGGGCTGTAGTATTCACACTGATATGGGGGCTGTAGTATTCACACTGATATGGGGGCTGTAGTATTCACACTGATATGGGGCTGTAGTATTCATATTTATATGGGGGCTGTAGTATTCACACTAATATGGGGGCTGTAGTATTCATATTGATATGGGGGCTGTAGTATTCACTCTGATATGGGGGCTGTAGTATTCATATTGATATGGGGGCTGTAGTATTCACTCTGATATGGGGGCTGTAGTATTCACACTGATATGGGGGCTGTAGTATTCACACTGATATGGGGGCTGTAGTATTCATATTTATATGGGGCTGTAGTATTCACACTAATATGGGGGCTGTAGTATTCATATTGATATGGGGGCTGTAGTATTCACTCTGATATGGGGGCTATAGTATTCATATTGATATGGGGGCTGTAGTATTCACTCTGATATGGGGGCTGTAGTATTCAGTCTGATATGGGGGCTGTAGTATTCACTCTGATATGGGGGCTGTAGTATTCACTCTGATATGGGGGCTGTAGTATTCACTCTGATATGGGGGCTGTAGTATTCACTCTGATATGGGGGCTATAGTATTCACTCTGATATGGGGGCTGTAGTATTCACACTGATATGGGGCTGTAGTATTCACTCTGATATGGGGGCTGTAGTATTCACTCTGATATGGGGGCTGTAGTATTCAGATTGATATGGGGGCTGTAGTATTCACACTGATATGGGGGCTGTAGTATTCACACTGATATGGGGGCTGTAGTATTCATATTTATATGGGGGCTGTAGTATTCACACTAATATGGGGGCTGTAGTATTCATATTGATATGGGGGCTGTAGTATTCACTCTGATATGGGGGCTGTAGTATTCATATTGATATGGGGGCTGTAGTATTCACTCTGATATGGGGGCTGTAGTATTCACACTGATATGGGGGCTGTAGTATTCACTGATATGGGGGCTGTAGTATTCATATTTATATGGGGGCTGTAGTATTCACACTAATATGGGGGCTGTAGTATTCATATTGATATGGGGGCTGTAGTATTCACTCTGATATGGGGGCTATAGTATTCATATTGATATGGGGGCTGTAGTATTCACTCTGATATGGGGGCTGTAGTATTCAGTCTGATATGGGGGCTGTAGTATTCACTCTGATATGGGGGCTGTAGTATTCACTCTGATATGGGGCTGTAGTATTCACTCTGATATGGGGGCTGTAGTATTCACTCTGATATGGGGGCTATAGTATTCACTCTGATATGGGGGCTGTAGTATTCACACTGATATGGGGGCTGTAGTATTCACTCTGATATGGGGGCTGTAGTATTCACTCTGATATGGGGGCTGTAGTATTCATATTGATATGGGGGCTGTAGTATTCACTCTGATATGGGGGCTGTAGTATTCACTCTGATATGGGGGCTGTAGTATTCATATTGATATGGGGCTGTAGTATTCACTCTGATATGGGGGCTGTAGTATTCACTCTGATATGGGGGCTATAGTATTCACACTGATATAGGGGCTATAGTATTCACTCTGATATGGGGGCTGTAGTATTCACACTGATATGGGGGCTGTAGTATTCACACTGATATGGGGCTATAGTATTCACACTGATATGGGGGCTGTAGTATTCACACTGATATGGGGGCTGTAGTATTCACACTGATATGGGGGCTGTAGTATTCATATTGATATGGGGGCTGTAGTATTCACACTAATATGGGGGCTGTAGTATTCACACTGATATGGGGGCTGTAGTATTCATATTGATATGAGGGGCTGTAGTATTCACTCTGATATGGGGGCTATAGTATTCATATTGATATGGGGGCTGTAGTATTCACTCTGATATGGGGGCTGTAGTATTCACACTGATATGGGGGCTGTAGTGTTCACACTGATATGGGGGCTGCAGTATTCACACTGATATGGGGGCTTTAGGATTCACACTGATATGGGGGCTGTAGTATTCATATTGATATGGGGGCTGTAGTATTCACACTGATATGGGGGCTGCAGTATTCACACTGATATGGGGGCTGTAGTATTCATATTGATATGGGGGCTGCAGTATTCACACTGATATGGGGGCTGTAGTATTCATATTGATATGGGGGCTGTAGTATTCACTCTGAAATGGGGGCTGTAGTATTCACTCTGAAATGGGGGCTGCAGTGTTCACACTGATATGGGGGCTGCAGTATTCACACTGATATGGGGGCTGTAGTATTCACACTGATATGGGGGCTGTAGTATTCACACTGATATGGGGGCTGTAGTATTCATATTGATATGGGGGCTGTAGTATTCACTCTGATATGGGGGCTGCAGTATTCACACTGATATGGGGGCTGTAGTATTCACACTGATATGGGGGCTATAGTATTCACACTGATATGGGGCTGTAGTATTCACACTGATATGGGGGCTGTAGTATTTACACTGATATGGGGGCTGTAGTATTCATATTGATATGGGGGCTGTAGTATTCACACTAATATGGGGGCTGTAGTATTCACACTGATATGGGGGCTGTAGTATTCATATTGATATGGGGGCTGTAGTATTCACTCTGATATGGGGGCTATAGTATTCATATTGATATGGGGGCTGTAGTATTCACTCTGATATGGGGCTGTAGTATTCACACTGATATGGGGGCTGTAGTATTCACACTGATATGGGGGCTGTAGTATTCACACTGATATGGGGGCTGTAGTATTCATATTTATATGGGGGCTGTAGTATTCACACTAATATGGGGGCTGTAGTATTCATATTGATATGGGGGCTGTAGTATTCACACTGATATGGGGGCTGTAGTATTCATATTGATATGGGGGCTGTAGTATTCACTCTGATATGGGGGCTATAGTATTCATATTGATATGGGGGCTGTAGTATTCACTCTGATATGGGGCTGTAGTATTCAGTCTGATATGGGGGCTGTAGTATTCACTCTGATATGGGGGCTGTAGTATTCACTCTGATATGGGGGCTGCTGTATTCACACTGATATGGGGGCTGTAGTATTCATATTGATATGGGGGCTATAGTATTCACACTGATATGGGGGCTGTAGTATTCACACTGATATGGGGGCTGCAGTATTCACTCTGATATGGGGGCTGCAGTATTCACACTGATATGGGGGCTTTAGGATTCACACTGATATGGGGGCTGTATATTCATATTGATATGGGGGCTGTAGTATTCACACTGATATGGGGGCTGCAGTATTCACACTGATATGGGGGCTGTAGTATTCATATTGATATGGGGGCTGCAGTATTCACACTGATATGGGGGCTGTAGTATTCATATTGATATGGGGGCTGTAGTATTCACTCTGAAATGGGGCTGTAGTATTCACTCTGAAATGGGGGCTGCAGTGTTCACACTGATATGGGGGCTGTAGTATTCACTGATATGGGGGCTGTAGTATTCATATTGATATGGGGGCTGTAGTATTCACTCTGATATGGGGCTGTAGTATTCACACTGATATGGGGGCTGTAGTATTCACACTGATATGGGGGCTGTAGTATTCATATTTATATGGGGGCTGTAGTATTCACACTAATATGGGGCTGTAGTATTCATATTGATATGGGGGCTGTAGTATTCACTCTGATATGGGGGCTATAGTATTCATATTGATATGGGGGCTGTAGTATTCACTCTGATATGGGGGCTGTAGTATTCAGTCTGATATGGGGCTGTAGTATTCACTCTGATATGGGGGCTGTAGTATTCACTCTGATATGGGGGCTGTAGTATTCACTCTGATATGGGGGCTGTAGTATTCACTCTGATATGGGGGCTATAGTATTCACTCTGATATGGGGGCTGTAGTATTCACACTGATATGGGGGCTGTAGTATTCACTCTGATATGGGGGCTGTAGTATTCACTCTGATATGGGGCTGTAGTATTCAGATTGATATGGGGGCTGTAGTATTCACACTGATATGGGGGCTGTAGTATTCACACTGATATGGGGCTGTAGTATTCATATTTATATGGGGGCTGTAGTATTCACTAATATGGGGGCTGTAGTATTCATATTGATATGGGGGCTGTAGTATTCACTCTGATATGGGGGCTGTAGTATTCATATTGATATGGGGGCTGTAGTATTCACTCTGATATGGGGGCTGTAGTATTCACACCGATATGGGGGGCTGTAGTATTCACACTGATATGGGGGCTGTAGTATTCATATTTATATGGGGGCTGTAGTATTCACACTAATATGGGGCTGTAGTATTCATATTGATATGGGGGCTGTAGTATTCACTCTGATATGGGGGCTATAGTATTCATATTGATATGGGGGCTGTAGTATTCACTCTGATATGGGGGCTGTAGTATTCAGTCTGATATGGGGCTGTAGTATTCACTCTGATATGGGGGCTGTAGTATTCACTCTGATATGGGGGCTGTAGTATTCACTCTGATATGGGGGCTGTAGTATTCACTCTGATATGGGGGCTATAGTATTCACTCTGATATGGGGGCTGTAGTATTCACACTGATATGGGGGCTGTAGTATTCACTCTGATATGGGGGCTGTAGTATTCACTCTGATATGGGGGCTGTAGTATTCATATTGATATGGGGGCTGTAGTATTCACTCTGATATGGGGGCTGTAGTATTCACTCTGATATGGGGGCTGTAGTATTCATATTGATATGGGGCTGTAGTATTCACTCTGATATGGGGGCTGTAGTATTCACACTGATATGGGGGCTATAGTATTCACACTGATATAGGGGCTATAGTATTCACTCTGATATAAAAATGTAGTATTCACACTGATATGGGGGCTGTAGTATTCACACTGATATGGGGGCTATAGTATTCACACTGATAAAATGGGCTGTAGTATTCACACTGAAATGGGGGCTGTAGTATTCACACTGATATGGGGCTGTAGTATTCACACCGATATGGGGCTGTAGTATTCACACTATATGGGGCTGCAGTATTCACACTGATATGGGGGCTGTAGTATTCATATTGATATGAGGGCTGTAGTATTCACTCTGATATGGGGGCTATAGTATTCATTCACTGTAGTATTCACTCTCCGATACTGGGGCTGCAGTATTCACACTGATATGGGGCTGTAGTGTTCACACTGATATGGGGGCTGCAGTATACACTGATATGGGGGCTTTAGGATTCACACTGATATGGGGGCTGTAGTATTCATATTGATATGGGGGCTGTAGTATTCACACTGATATGGGGGCTGCAGTATTCACTGATATGGGGGCTGTAGTATTCATATTGATATGGGGCTGCAGTATTCACACTGATATGGGGCTGTAGTATTCATATTGATATGGGGGCTGTAGTATTCACTCTGAAATGGGGGCTGTAGTATTCACTCTGAAATGGGGGCTGCAGTGTTCACACTGATATGGGGGCTGCAGTATTCACACTGATATGGGGGCTGTAGTATTCACACTGATATGGGGGCTGTAGTATTCACTGATATGGGGGCTGTAGTATTCATATTGATATGGGGGCTGTAGTATTCACTCTGATATGGGGGCTGCAGTATTCACACTGATATGGGGGCTGTAGTATTCACACTGATATGGGGTATTCACACTGATATGGGGGCTGTAGTATTCACACTGATATGGGGCTGTAGTATTTACACTGATATGGGGGCTGAAATTCATATTGATATGGGGGCTGTAGTATTCACACTAATATGGGGGCTGTAGTATTCACACTGATATGGGGGCTGTAGTATTCATATTGATATGGGGGCTGTAGTATTCACTCTGATATGGGGGCTATAGTATTCATATTGATATGGGGGCTGTAGTATTCACTAATATGGGGGCTGTAGTATTCACACTGATATGGGGGCTGTAGTATTCACACTGATATGGGCTGTAGTATTCACACTGATATGGGGGCTGTAGTATTCATATTTATATGGGGGCTGTAGTATTCACACTAATATGGGGCTGTAGTATTCATATTGATATGGGGGCTGTAGTATTCACACTGATATGGGGGCTGTAGTATTCATATTGATATGGGGGGCTGTAGTATTCACTCTGATATGGGGCTATAGTATTCATATTGATATGGGGGCTGTAGTATTCACTCTGATATGGGGGCTGTAGTATTCAGTCTGATATGGGGGCTGTAGTATTCACTCTGATATGGGGGCTGTAGTATTCACTCTGATATGGGGGCTGCTGTATTCACACTGATATGGGGGCTGTAGTATTCATATTGATATGGGGGCTATAGTATTCACACTGATATGGGGGCTGTAGTATTCACACTGATATGGGGGCTGGGGTATTCACATCTGATATGGGGGCTGCAGTATTCACACTGATATGGGGGCTTTAGGATTCACACTGATATGGGGGCTGTAGTATTCATATTGATATGGGGGCTGTAGTATTCACACTGATATGGGGGCTGCAGTATTCACACTGATATGGGGGCTGTAGTATTCATATTGATATGGGGCTGGTATTCACACTGATATGGGGCTGTAGTATTCACACTGATATGGGGGCTGTAGTATTCACTCTGAAATGGGGGCTGTAGTATTCACACTGAAATGGGGGCTGCAGTGTTCACACTGATATGGGGGCTGTAGTATTCCACCTGATATGGGGCTACAGTATTCACCTTGAAATGGGGGCTGTAGTATTCACTCTGATATGGGGGCTGCAGATTCATTCACACTGACATGTAAATGTAGGATTCACACTGATATGGGGGCTGTATATCATATTGATATGGGGCTGTAGTATTCACTCTGATATGGGGGCTGCAGTATTCACACTGATATGGGGGCTGTAGTATTCATATTGATATGGGGGATGTAGTATTCACACTGATATGGATGTAGTATTCATATTGATATGGGGGCTGTAGTATTCACTCTGATATGGGGGCTATAGTATTCACTCTGATATGGGGGCTGTAGTATTCACTCTGATATGGGGGCTGCAGTATTTACACTGATATGGGGGCTGTAGTACTCACACTGATATGGGGGCTATAGTATTCATATTGATATGGGGGCTGTAGTATTCACACTGATATGGGGGCTACAGTATTCACACTGATAAGGGGCTATAGTATTCATATTGATATGGGGGCTGTAGTATTCATATTGATATGGGGGCTGTAGTATTCACTGATATGGGGGCTGCAGTATTCACACTGATATGGGGGCTGTAGTATTCATATTGATATGGGGGCTATAGTATTCATATTGATATGGGGCTGTAGTATTCACTCTGATATGGGGGCTGTAGTATTCACACTGGATATGGGGGCTGTAGTATTCACACTGATATGGGGGCTGTAGTATCACACTGATATGGGGGCTGTAGTATTCTATTTATATGGGGGCTGTAGTATTCACACTAATATGGGGGCTGTAGTATTCATATTGGATAATGGGGCTGTAGTATTCACACTGATATGGGGGGGCTGTAGTATTCATATTGATATGGGGGCTGTAGTATTCACTCTGGATATGGGGCTATAGTATTCATATTGATATGGGGGCTGCTGTATTCACACTGATATGGGGGCTGTAGTATTCATATTGATATGGGGCTATAGTATTCACACTGATATGGGGGCTGTAGTATTCACACTGATATGGGGGCTGCAGTATTTACACTGATATGGGGGCTGTAGTACTCACACTGATATGGGGGCTGTAGTATTCATATTGATATGGGGGCTATAGTATTCATATTGATATGGGGGCTGTAGTATTCATCTTATTGATATGGGGCTATAGTATTCACACTGATATGGGGGCTGTAGTATTCACTCTGATATGGGGCTGCAGTATTCACACTGATATGGGAGCTTTAGGATTCACACTGATATGGGGGCTGTA